>NW_017306879.1:361696-370904 GCF_000935625.1 Nanorana parkeri | reverse complement strand
TATATATATATATACTAAAGATGCATGCAAATCTTAACTTTTCATAAAAGATAAGCTTGCTCCACTTCCCTTCTATACACCTATAAAGGTCCATAAGTGCACCTATCATGTTAAAAAAAAAAACCTGTCATGAGAAAACATGAAGCATGCAGTTTCTGACTTCTCCTTTTGGAAATGCTAGTTGTCTAGATATCATGTTGATTCTCTTGATTCAATGCTTTAAGGCTGTGACCTGAAATTAGCATGCAGATAAGGACTTTTTTGTTTCTTTTAAAGTTGAACTCCAAGCAAATATAAAAAAAACACAATTGAATGCATTTCTTTCTCGTTCATAACAGATGCAGCATTCTGTTATTCAAAGACAATTGGGTTATCCTGCCCCCCCCAGGGGGATTTAGACACTAGCAAACAAACAAAAAAAACAGTGGCCAACCAGGTATAATTCCTCCCACTTCCAGCATGCTTAAGGTTTCTTCCTAGTGTCTTAGGAGGATGGATGTCTTTTATTTATATAACTTACACAGCGCTTTTACATACTGTACATTTACATTAGTCCCTCCCCAAAGGAGGTTACAATCTAAGTTCTCTATTTCACATACATACACATACATACACATACATACACATACATACACATACACACACACACACACACACATACTAGGGCCTATTTAGACAGGAGCCAATTAACTTTCCAGCATGTCTTTGAAGTGTGGGAGGAAACTAGGGTACCTGGAGAAAACTCTCGCAAGCACAGGGAGAACATACAAACTCCTTGAAGATAGTGTCCTGACCAGGATTTGAAATGGGGATCCCCAGTGCTGGAAGGCAAAGGTGCTAACCATTAAGCCACTGTGCTCTGCTAAGAAATAGTTTACTATTTTACTAGCCATTTTTCCTTTCGAAAGGATATTTTTTTCAATTAAGACTTCATCTACATGCTGAGCTTGATTCTTCATGCAGCTTCCAGATTGACATATCCTCAGCAATAGCTTAAAAGGCCATAACCAGCCATAGTCCGCTAGACCAAAGATTGTGTGACTTGCCTGGACTGTGACCTTTGAGCCCTGGGCTGTGCTTCTTGTGCTTTCCACACCGTTGTGCACCCTGTTGGTTTGCCACAGGGCATTTTCCAGGTCCAGAGCATAGTCACATCATCTGGTATGACCGAGCATCAGAAGCTATTACATTAAGCACCATCATTACCCCCTTTTTTTATTGGATTCCATTAAAAGGGTTAACACGCTGGGGAATTCAGTGCTATGTCACTATCTGCAGTTGGGCGTTTGCACCCCATTCTGTGTCCACACTTGGAACTCCTGTCTGTTCAGTTGCAGTGGATCCTGTGGCTCAAATGTTGCTCTGCGGCACTCCCTTGCAAGAAGTGCCTAGAAGGCATGTCCTTTGTACGGGATGCCTTTTTGGTGATGCCTTGGATACTAACATCAAGGAAGTCACGAGGGGCAAAAGTACCTTATTACACTGGAAGAAGAAATCAAAGCCACCAGTAGCAATTTGTCTGCCTTCTCATTTAAGAACAGTTCCTTTCGTCCTTCCCAGGTATTAGGTTCCGAGCCCAAGTAGAGTCCTCAAAGCCCACAAAGTCTGGGAACAAGCCCTCTTCCCTCTGAAAGGGCAACTCAACTGTCACAAGTGAGGGGGACATCTGTCAGGCTTCTCAGCCCTCTAGGCATTGGACGCCCCATTATCTGGGTTCAGAGTGTCCTGGCCAAAGACTTGCTCCCTGCCTCTTTGATTCCTTTTATCAAATATGCCAAGCTATACTGAAATACAGACAGATCTCTATACCCCTAAGCGCTAGGTCACCTCATCTCTCAGTGAGTCATAGGCCTGTTCTGGAGACAGAAATTTTAGGGGTTCTACTTCAACCTGTTCACTGGCCCCAAGGTCAAGGGATGGGTGTCTACTTTTCCTTGATCTGAAGATCCTCCCATTATCCAGTAGAAGTCTCCCTTCTACTGGATCATTTCCTAGCCTTGGTGGACATCAAGGATGTGTATTTGCATATGCTCTTTTTTCCTGATTCTGGCTGAGAGTTGAACTTCACCTTCTGGCTTTGTCTGCTGTGTACATTCTAGGCATGAAAAATTGGCAGGTGGACTATTTCAGTTGTCTACACCTGGACGCTACTGGAGGGCACTACTGGATTGTCCAGGCCTCCTGTCCCAAAGACTGGTATTCCACCCTGCTATTATCAGGTTTGCTTATTTAACCAGTTCAGAACCTTGAGTGTGTCCCAAAAATTGCAACCACAATCTTTATTTTACAAGGCCTCTGTTTTCGGAAATATATAATGTTTTGGGGGTTTTAAGTAATTTGCAAAATGCAGATTTTACCATGTGGGAAAAATTAACAAATTGCTCCAGTATTGAACTGGTTAAATACATTTTGTAGTTGGCTTTAGCAATCACAAGATGTCTGATGTTTCAAGATTTCCTTCAACTTTTATTACTGACATCTTCACAATGACTAATTGTTGGCTATACTCAATTTTTGTCACCATAAAATTACAGCACTCTTAATATTGCATGAAAACTAAATACTACATTGGACAGTAACTAAAAAAAAAAGTAATCTAAAGTCTTTATTAAAACATTAATCATTACCATTTGAAAGTAATAATAAAAACCATTGCATTTAAACAATGTAAACATGTGATTCTTAAGAAACAAAACTGTTTGAAAGCTGTGGTCAGTCACTTGTTGAACACATGTGTCTTTGAAGAATGTGTCATTTTTCCCCCGCTGTTCTGTCTTCAAGATGTTTGCTCAACACACTATTATTATTGGCACTATGATTTGTTTGGGGTTAGAATGGTTCAATGCAAAGTGCCTGTTTAAACTGAGGCAAGCTGCACCTTTAAACATTTTACCTGCAGTAATGCGCAGTGTTCTCAAACAAATGCATTGTTAACAAACAGTGCCTTGTCTGTGATTCACAGCTTAATGTTTCTGTTGGCAACGTGCTAACTGATGCTGTGCATAGATGCATGTAAATTGTTGCATGTCAATTGGTATTGGCATGTTTAAATGTATGTAAAGGACAGGACCTTCATTACAAAAATGCATAAAAACCTAAGAAAACCTTTTATTCTGCTATTGTAAGAAAGTATTGTAAGAATTTCTCGATGTGCTGCGCAAAACGGCTGCTGTGTGAGTATTTAGATAAAAGTAATTTCTTGAAGGAAGTTGTGAAAAGGTGTTTTTGTCAGCTGTTTTTATGTTCTTGGTTTATTTTTTCATTTGATTTTATATACATGAACACCCCAACAGCCATCTAGTTACATTAAGATTTATTCGTGTTAATATGCATCTCCTACAAACAATTCTGGCCATGAAATACATGTAGTTGGTTCCATATATAACAGTGGTTTAGGTCTGGTTGCTTGCAGAAGCCTTAATTTGTACCCTTCTGCATTGTTTTTGCTAATGTAAAAAGTGCTGGTGATGTGAATGATTTGTATTTTCTGCAGAGTTGACTAGAAGCCATAATTGCAGTTTCCAAAAGCTTTACTTCTCATGTTCAGAGCATATTCTATAATTTCTGAGGAAAGTTTTGCCTGCAGTAACCCACTAGAACTATGTGGCATATTTAGCATCAGTTATAAATGAGCAAATCTGCCTGCTTTTTACATCATATTTTAGAGAATGTTTTTGATGCTGTTTGTATATTTTTTGCCTGAAAGAGGCATCATATAATGAGCAAAACAGTCAGGAATCCTAAAATAATAGGCCAAGTCTTCCCTTACATGGGCTACATAAAACATGAGAGATGATATAATATGCTACCTCATAGCTCCGTTTCAGACGGACACCTTTTTACCTCCACAGAAATTTCAACAGAAGATCCTCACAGCTATTTAATTGTGGGGAGTCTTGTTTTCTCATATTCACTCTCCGCCTTCTCTGCCTTCTTTGATAAAGGCACACCAAACCTTAGTGGCACAGCCTCACACAGAGCCATTAGACTCACATATTGCACTGTACATCGGGAGCCATGCTCTATACACTCATAGTCACCAAGTCATATTAACGTTTATTATGCTAAGCTAGTTGTAGTAGAGTGCCTGCTTGGCTCATCTCAAGTGGAAGAATATGGAATATCTTTTATTCCCATTCCATTCATGATATTCCAGACCTGGGATGTCAAACAAAGCATAGTAAAAAAGTATCTACATAATATGGCTGTAGTAGCTCACCTATATCTCTTCTCCTTTTAACATCCAGATTTCATTTTTTATTAAACCCCTTTGGCCATTCCAATCAAGAGGGAGGAAATGCAGTTTTTACAATTGTTTCTATTGTTTCCAGTATTTTACATAGTCTAGGACATTGCTGTCAAAGGAATGGGACTTCTGTGGGAATTTCTGCTGCAAAGACGAAACAAGTTTATGAAATGTCACCACACATTTCAACTGTGTCAAGAAGACAAAAGCATTGCAAGCACCCTGATAATAATGAGGTGTAGTATGAAGTCCACATTTCTGAGGGGGGTTGTAGCATTTTCAAGCATCTGGCTTAGTTAGCACAACTCTCCACCATACAGCCTACTGGTTATGTTAGCGAGCATACTTTCAGTTACTGACAGTGTTAAAATCCACTGTGACCTGAAATACTAAGTCCCCATTCACACTGAGCGACATGGGTCTCGCGCATTTTTCCACGCAATTGTCATATGCGCGATATTGCGCATCGTGTCGCATTGGGCTGAAGCAATCATGAGCAAAAAAAAAAATGGTGACATCCGTGCAAAAAAGGGTCATGTCCAAGCGACAAGCTACAGGCGACATTGAGCTGTAAGATGTGAACAGCTCCATTGAAATGCATTGGACTAACTACATAGAGCAATATCGCGCGTAAATTTGCGCGATTTTGGAACGGAAATACGCGCAATAAACCGCTCAGTGTGAACAGGGACTTAAAGATAAACAGTGCAAGTCCAGCCAACAATGTGTCCATAAATGTTTCCGTCAAATTGGGTAGGAGTAGAGGGAAAGGAAGAAACAAGCATAGCAATAAATGTGAGCATGTCCGTTTTAAAAACTAGTATAAAAAAATCTCCCTAACCCGCCCCCTCAGCCGGTAATAGGTACCCTTCAATGCCTAAATTTACCTTTTACTGCTGCTCTCTTACCACTCAGATCGCCGCTGCCACTATATAAAAACCCTAGTCATTCCTGGTATGGAGAAGCATGTGACATGTCAGTTGTCTTCCTTACATTGCTGTTCATAGGACCTAAGTGACCAGTCGCCAAGCCTTAGTTCTGTAACGATTCCTGCGAGCTCGATGGTGTGTGTAGGATCTCAGGTGCGGAGGTAAGTGGAAATGGTTCAGGTGGGAGGTTCACGGTCACACTTTAACTCAGTGAGTGAAGTCGGGACCCCTTACACATCATACACCATTTATCCTGGGAGTAGTTAATTGGATATGTTTTGTATATGCACGCCCTCAATTGTACAGCATTGGGGCCGTGTTGGGAGTTGTAGTTCGATGCCTTAGTTGCTTCACTAGGAGGCCGAACTTTTAGTTCACACTAATATGAATAAGGAATGTAACAGTCCAGGGTATATGGTGCAGCAGATTTGAGGAGAGAGCTAGTTAACTTCACTAAGCCCAGTATAAGTATCATGCAGGTGGCAACATCTATGGCTATGCAGCCGTATTGGAACTGATATCAAGCACCAGAGAAGACGTGATATGAGTTTCCCCACAAGGTGGCAGCACCAACACTTCCCCTGTATACAGTATGGGCTAAGGAATACTTGCTGTTTCAGTTGGAAAGTCCAGTCAGGGGAAGTGCAGCTGTTTCCTTGTTGCTGGAGTATTCCTGGGTGGTGGATCGAGGGGCTCCAGAGGTCCGGTGCACAGGGTCCAGTGGATGGTCACAGGGGTTTCTGCTCTAGATGCGGGGGTCCTAAATAGCTTGCTCGACGTACTATTTTGCTAGAACATCGAGCAAGTGTTCAGCCTAGGTTTAAATAGGCAGAGGCAATTGTTGGGGGCGGAGCCGGAGACGAGGCCCGACCCGAGCGTCTCCTAGCAACGGGACGCCGCTGGGCCTCGTCCGTCGCGTCATCACGCTGACTGGATGAAGGAGAGGTGGAGCGCTGAGGAACGGGCGCCCGTCGCCTAGCAACGAGACGCCGATGACGGGGCCGCCCCTGCGCTGGTCTCAGATCCCGGAACAGCCTGCGTTCCTGACAAGTTCTATGA
Source organism: Nanorana parkeri (assembly GCF_000935625.1). Taxonomy (NCBI): domain Eukaryota; kingdom Metazoa; phylum Chordata; class Amphibia; order Anura; family Dicroglossidae; genus Nanorana; species Nanorana parkeri. Next base: position 364,670 of record NW_017306879.1, on the reverse strand, counting down.
CATAGCAGGGTTATCTGCACAATTGTACACAGTACCAAGGCTTGCTGAGTGAGTTTAAAGGAGCAGTTAATTTAAAAGGCTGCCAAGCTTCTTCTGTTAAAGGCCCAATACGAAAAGTAGCTGTGATGTTGATGTTTGCTAAAATTCTTTAATCCAGCACAAGGATTGTTCTTTTTTCTTCTCAACAAAAATGGGACTACACTATAAATCAGCAAGGTCTCAGAACTAGTTATCTGTTTCAATAAATACTTGTGAAAACAGATGTCACAATATTCTTAACATCCAAATGCAGGTCTGCTATACAACATTTAATCCTGGTGGACTTTTTTCTGGTTTATTGTAGTTGTTACTGACCACATTGTTACGGCAGAATGTTGTGGTTTCCTATGTGTCACATATCTAGGGTGAGGTTTTCTTGGATGCAGAAGAGACTCTTTGACCCTCCTGTATGCAATTTTACATAAACTATTCACAAGCGCAGAACAAGCTTTTCAAATATTACATAAATGGCCATTTCTGTGGCATTTGTTTAACATATTGAATATCCAATTCTCTGAAAGGTACAAAAACTATATAAACATTAAGTAGGTTGGTACCTCATACCTTCTGTAACCCAAGAAAAATACATTTGATGGCTCCAAATACCCAGATTAGGCTTTCTCCTATCATATAGGGTTAGTTTGTGTAACATCTTCCTTAACCGCTTAAGCACCAGAGAAGTATTACAATTTCCATAGTTTAACTCTGCATTGGCTTACATAAAAATACATTCCCTACTCCCAGTGATAGCCAATTGAATTAAAGGAAAAAAAATATTCAGACCCTCTCCACTTTTTAAAATTTTGTTATGTTACAGCCTGATACTACAGCTGTTTAAATTCTTTTTTTTTCTCATTAAGCCACACTTAGTACCCCATAATGACAAAGTGAAAACAGAGTTTTATAAATGTCTGTGAATTTATTTTTTAAAGAAAAAACTGAAATATCACATAGTTCTTTGTTGAAGCACCTTTGGCAGCAATTACAGCCTTGAGTCTTTTTGGGTATGACGCGACAAGCTTGGCCCACCTGGATTGGGGGATTTTCTGCCATTCTTCTTTGCAAATCCTCTCAGGTTAGATGGGGACCGTCGGACAGCCATTTTCAGGTCTCTCCAGAGATGTTCAATAGGGTTCAAGTCGAGGCTCTGGCTGGGCCACTCTAGAACATTCACAAAGTTGTCCCTAAGCCACTTCTGTGTTGTCTTAACTGTGTGCTTAGGATCATTGTCATGTTGGAATGTGAGTCTTTGGGCCAGTCTGAGGTCCTGAGCGCTGAGAAACAGGTTTTCATTGAGGATATCTCTGTACTTTGCTCCATTAAGCTTTCCCTCAACCCTGACTAGTCTGCCAGTCCCTGCTGCTGAAAAACACCTCCACAACTTGATGCTGCCACCACCGTGTTTCACTGTTGGGATGGTATTGGGCAGGTGATGAGCGCTGCCTGGTTTTCTCCAGACATAACATTTAGAATTGAGGCCAGGTAGTTCAATCTTGGTTTTATCAGACCAGAGAGTCCTTAAGGTGCTATTTTGTATACTTTCATGGGTTTTACACTGAGGAGAAGATTCCGTCTAGCCGCTCTGCCATAAAGGCCAGATCGGTGGAGAGCTGCAATGATGGTTGTCCTCCTGGAACTTTGTCCCATCTCCATCCAAGATCTCTGGAGCTCAGTCAGAGTGACCACTGGGTTCTAGGTCACCTCTGTAACAAAGGCCCTTCTCCCCCCCCGATTGCTCAGTTTGGCTGGGTGACAAGTTCTTGGAAGAGTCCTGGTTGTGCCAAACTTCTTCCTTTTGAGAATTATGAAGGCCAATGTGCTTTTGGGAGCCTTCAGTGCAGCAGCATTTTTGTGTAGGCTTCCCTAGATCTGTGCCTTGTAATAATCCTGTCTCTGAGCTCTGCAGGCAGTTCCTTTTGACCTCATGGCTTATGCTCTGATACAGTATGCATTGTCAGCTGTGAGGGCTTCTATAGAGAGGTGTGTGCCTTTCCAAATCATGCCCAATCAATTTAATTTAATACTGGTGGACTCCAATCAAGGTGTAGAAACACAGCAACAATCAAGAGAAATGGAAGGCCCGTGAGATAAATTTCAAGTGTTGTTGCAAAGGGTCTTCTTTTTAATAAATTCACGTACATATCTGTAATGCTCTGGACTACAAATCCCAGAGACGTAAAGCTTATCTCAAGGATGAGCCCAGCTGTAAAGCTTGGTAACACTTTAATTTCAATTTGTTGTCTGTTCTTGCAGTAAGCTCAAGGAAACTGATCCAGTAGCATTTAAAAGTACTTTACTTGGCGAAAATGCTGCGTGTACAAACTTAGTTACAGGAAAAACAAATACATAAACAAGACAGGCTGCTACAAACACTCACATGCACCCACTACACTATCTAAGATGCTTTCTAAGAGACAAAACACTAAAATAGTACTTAGCTCAAGCTGCAAGTTCCACAAATTCCGTAATGAACAGGACTTCCTGGCACAGGCGTTCGAAGGAAAATGGCTTCTCGTTGCAGTCTCTGGTAGCTAAGTCCTTTGTATTAGAGTTCAGCCCTCTCTTGGTCAGAGTGATGTCCTCTCGTAAATCCTCGTCTTGGGAAGTCCTGTGAACCTTTCAGCTACTGGCTTTTTTATTGAGATAAACTGGCCTTCCACTTGGAGGTGCCACCCCTTAAGACTTTTATGAAAATAAAATACCATGCATTTCACTTTCCCACCTCTAGGTGGCAGCGTCGTATCATAAATTGCCATCAGTAGTCCAGATTTGGTGTGACTGTTTACACAAGGCTTCCCCATATCGCCATCCCATTGTGATACAAATAATGGGGAAACAATACAGGGCAGCCCCACCATTGTAAAAAAAACAGTTTGGTTTGTTTAGAATGCACTGCCCATTGTGTAAAACCAGCTCTCTGTCAATAAACAAACAA
>NW_017306879.1:307835-360946 GCF_000935625.1 Nanorana parkeri | reverse complement strand
TCATGCTGACTGGTGAAATTTTTGACTGACTGGTGAGATACTATCAAATTTTTCAAGCCCTGATGATTACACTTAAGAGATTCCCACACTACCAGTGGTTTAGAGTCCAGCGTTTGGTTAGTGAGCAAGAACTGTGAGATTTGTTTGTTGTAACCGTGATTTAACAAGATCGTTGTTAAAAAGGGAATCATTCAATATCCATAGAGAGGGACAAGCCCCCTCACTATGAAGGAACATGTCCAAAAGGACCGGGGCATGATCAGATAAGGAGATACATTATGACTTTTTTATCCAGCTGTAACAGACATCAATTGACCAGTGGCAGTAACAGCCTGAACAGATTTTTAAGCTATAGGAAATTGTACTATTGTATTAAAGCTTAAGCCCTCAACTACGTACAAATGTTTGCATTGGTACACATTCCCTATGTCAGTGCCCAGCTACCCATGCCCTTTGTTTGACAATGCCGTGCCTGTTATCCTTAAAAATGGGCAGAATTTATTTGAAAAAATTGCTCCCCCATTGACTTTATTAGGGTTCAGAATGCTGGGCACAAAAACTTTAATTTTAACATATTCCTTAATATCTACAAATGATATAAATCCACTTTGTGTGAAACACATGCCTTTGCAGACCCTGATATTAACTTATAAAAGTAGCAATGACATCAATAATGTGCAGCAGATGCACAAGCCTGTGCAGACAGGGCAGAGGGGAGGGAGGGGTTTAGCAGGCCCACCTAATACAGGCTACAGAAAACTACATTAGAGAGAGATCAACAGTGACCAGTCTTTTTTACAGGAACTTGACTACGCTTGAACGGATTTGCAAAGTAGAATGGCAGAAAATCCCCATATTCAGGTGTGCAAAGCTTGTCGCGTCATACCCAGAAAGACTTGAGGCTGTAATTACTGCCAAAGGTGCTTCAACAAAGTACTGAGTAAAGGGTCTGAATACTTAAGTACATGTTATATTTCAATTTTTTTCTTTTTAATAAATTCACAGACATTTCTAAATTCCTATCAGGTTGGTGATGGTAGGAGCCCAGACGCGGGGCACTTGCCAGTACAAATGGTACCTCTACTCAAGTAGACTAGGATAATGCACAATCTCCTGCATAGTGGTAGCTAGTACAGGGGCAGTCCAAGAGCACGGTAGCAAAATCACAATCCGGAATCGTCGTTGAATGTAGCAGGGGTCCGGGCAGGCAGCAAAGTATCCGGGTCACGGAACAGGCCAGGGGTCGTTAACAAGAATCAGAAACAGGTATAACACCAGGCACTTTAAGGCTTAACAATAACCAAGCACAGAATGACTCACCCTTCCTGCTTATATACCTGTTGTCAATGAGATGATGTAATTTCCAGGGGTGGACCACTTCCTTGGAGGGGCGCCCACTGTCCCTTTAAGAGGCGGTCCAGTGCTCGTGCGTGCCTCTTCCTGTACAGTTCTGGACGATGGAACAAGCGGACACCACACACAACAGCCGTTGGGCTTGGCACTGCACAAGGAGACCACCCGACGGCGCGAGACCCTGCGGGAGGTAACAGGTAAGTCCTCACAATTCCTAAATTTCTGTTTCACTTATGTGGTACTCAGTGTACATTAATGAGGAAAAAAAAAGAATTTAAACAACTGTAGTATCAGGCTGCAACATAACAGTATTGAAAAAAGTGAAGCGGGTCTGAATACTTTCTGAATGCACTGTGTGTGTGTGTGTGTGCATATATATATAATACATACATCCATACATACTGTATGTATGTACATCAACATGAAAGCTATAATCTGATTGGTTGCTATGCACTACTCCCAGATTCTGTCTGCTCCACTCTTCGTTAATTCCCCACATTGTATATAAACATTCAACCAGAAGAGATTTTACCCCATTTCTTACAACAATTGATTAACTAACGCAAAATGAATGTAAACGCAGTTTCGCTGGAGGAATAGCTTTGCGTTGGATTTTTTTTTTATAGACCACTTGAAATTGGTTATTCCAGGCAAAACAAATATATAGACATAGTATATTTTATGACAGTTTTAACCTTTTACTGAAAGAGGGGAATAATGATATAATATGGTTTTGAAAAAATGGCTTACAATATCAAATTTGATTTGGTTTTTGTTAAAATACAGAGTATCTGTATATGTGAAGTTCCTTCAGGGACAACTGAGTCTTGATCTTGTGTTATAGATTCTTGCAAAGTCCAAAGGGCTGGACTGGAAAAACTTGGTGAAATTAGGAGATCTTCAAAACAAGCTGGGTGTTAGCCTGGAAGATATGCAAACTCTGGTCGAGGAAGTTGTCCATCCTGAACCATATACAAGAGAAGAAATTTGCCAATATTTAGGAATAAGTTTACAGGAGCTCCGTAGTACCATTTTAAGCCAAAACACGCAGGATGGTAAGTCAGATTTACAGCACCCTCTCTCTTTTTTTTTTTTAACCAGGTTCATGTATATATTTTGGTAGTATGCAATGCAATAATTATACTGTGTTTAGCGATATTCTGTAATGTTTATCATTGCCAAGATACAACTTACTTTATTTTTTTTATTGTGGTTTTGTAGAACAAAATGGGATTTATATAGGAAGCAATTTTATCTTCAGGATTTTTTTTTAGAGAAAACTCAGTGTTCATAAAATCAAGTTTAGACTCCTGTGCATAAAGTCTTTTCCCACAAGAGGGAGAAATGTTATCCTTTCACAGAATAACTTCACAGAGCATTTTCAACACAGCTCTGCTGATTGCTAATGCAAACCAAGACACGTATTAAGGTTTGCCTATGATTTATAACTGTAGTCTTTGTGGGTTTTCTTTGTATCTTTTTTCCTTAATTCTCTGCTATGACTTTACCTTATTTTTCTGCCTTTTTCCCCTTTTTTCACATCCCCTTTCCACTTTTTCGTTCTCTTTTATTTGTACTTTCTCCTACTTCCTCCACTTTACAGTGCCCAAACAATTGGAGTCCATTCAGACTTTTGTGGTGCTTTAGCGCAAGCGCATTAACATGCATCACATTAAGGCAGCCCAGTTATTTGAATGGGCTGCCTAACACTAGAATGCACCATATAAAGGTCCATATAGCATTTCTGGCAGCATACTAATGATTATTTTCATAATTGATTAGTTGGCCCATTTCTTTTTATTTTTGATTATTCAATTAATTGGATAAAAAAAACAAAAAAACAAAAACCATCCTAATGTAAAATGAAATACACAAATGCAGTGTTACAAACCTAAAGTTTACTTCAGAATAAAACTACATGCACAATTTTTGGAAATCGCACTGCAGTGGAATGCATGGCATTGTGGTGCCGTGCGTTCCAGTGTGGGCGATCACACAGTGGGTGGCAGGTGCGTTTGGGCTGCCATTGAAATAAATGGCACTGCAACGCACCTCCCACAGCTGAATTTGTCAGGCCGAAACTGAAAATGACTATGTTTCCCACCTTTTTATAACTTTTTATTTTTATTTTAAATAATTGTATTGTAAGCACATGGCACTTGAATAGCTTTAGCCAGGAAATGACGGCTGCCAGTTGCAAGATTCCGCAGACAGCAGCTGAATGTAAATACAGCAGTTAGTGGGCTGGTGCAATAGCCAGCCTGCTATTGGCCATTTCAAATTGCAATAGCCAGTAGCATGCTTCTATATTTCTCCACTCCTGTAGCCTTGTGGGATATGTGATGTAGCTATCCCAAGAGGCTGTGGTTGTGGCGGGGGAGGGGATAAAATATAAAAACAAAGTGTAAACAGCCCCCTCCAGCTTTTCACATTGTGGTAGGGAGAGGGAACCAGGGAGAATAAGTCAAGAAAAATAGTGAGGGCCCACTTTAACATTATCCAGAATCTTATGTTTGTGTTATTCAACTGAGTTTTAACAAGGAGGCAAATGTCTATGTTGCCAGTAGCACTCTTTCTGATATTTATTACACTGTTCGGACCAGTGGTAGAGATGTAACAGCTGAAGCTGGAATCTGGCTTTTACAAGAAGAACCTCTTATTTTTCTTCATTTTAATATCACCTGCACCACAGTGCAGCTGACCCTTATGTAACCTTTGCTCCACAAAGATTAGTACAGCTGATGTATTGGTCATGAAACCAGCCAAGATAAGGAATCATCCAAAGTATGTGAACATTCACTTGATAGTGCTCAGCTCTGCGAACTGTCTAACCATATACAGTGAAATAAAATTTAATGATGATTCAAACTCTCATTTGTTCATTGAAGTCCCTAGCTGAAATGAAAATTGCAATATATATTAATTAGATCCACATTCATATACTAGATCTTCAGGTGATGATCATATTAAATATGGTAATTGCCCATTCTAGAATGCATCTGTCTTCTTTTCTTTTATTCAAACAATGGCTACAGATTAAGGTGTTGTATTTGAAAAAAGCGACACATAAAATTGACATGGTGTATTAATTCCCAGAATCTAAATTAAGAAAATGCAGATTTGTCACATGGGAAAATTAGTACACCCCTAATTTACCACCACTTCCAATCCAATCCGTTGTTCCCTATTAGGTGCCAATGATTAGAACCTCCCTAAGAGCCCTTTTATTCAGGCTTTCCGATCAGGTCCACCTCTCAGTTTTTCAGGCGGATCTGATTGGAAGCCCAATAGTCTATGGGCAACCGTATGTAAAAGGACGGGCATCCGTTTACATCCAGTTGCCCCCAGCTCCGGCCAGGTCTGGAAATACAAACAAAACAGAGTTTTGTTTTGCTGGACCTGATCATGCCAGATCCTGGGTAATCTGATGTAAATGGACACAAGTCAACCACCATGGGTCTGGCGAGATCAGTTTTCACTAGATGGAGGATAATACTGGACGGACACGTATGTTACAACGGTGAGATTCTTTTTCAGTCAGCAAGGGATCCATGCACAGATCCCCTCCCAATCGGATGTGTGAAAAGGGCCTTAGGGAACATACACGTTAAACCTCAAATATTCAGGGTGCTATTAATGTGTGTGTTGTCGTCATGCCAGGATCAAAGGAGCTTTCTGAGGCTGGCTGATAGAAGGTTGTAGATGCCTTTTAATCTAGTAAGCAATTATTATTCCACTGTAAGGAAAATAATGAATAAGTGGTGTTTTATTTCAAATGACTACTATTTTGTAAAGGACTAGCTAGCCCAGCAAATTCAGCCCAAGACCTAATCATTTGATGCAGGATCTACAACTAACTATTGTAACAGAAACAGAAAAGGTTTGCACCAATTTAGCCTGCAAGGGACACGTACCAGCAAAAAGCCTCTGCTGTCAAACAAAAGAACATTAGAGTTAGACTATGGTTTGCTATTGAATATACAGGAGAAAAAAATTACAAACACATGAGGGCCCATAATGCATGGTGTCGTCCAAGTAAAAATGTTTCCCGCGTTTGCCACACATCGCCAATTGATTTCAATGGGTTCATGCACACAAGGCAAACGCAGGAAAGTAGCTGAAGTAGCATATTTTGCTACAGGCATCCTGCGTTTTTTCCCCACGCGTTTGCGTTTTTACTTGCAGGAAAACCATGCATTTGCTTAGTTGCGTTTGGGTTGCCATTAACTAGTAATGCGCTTGTATTAAATAGCAATGGCACCACAAGTGCATTGAACTTTTTTATTTTTTTTTATTTTTGTGTGCGTTGTTGTATCACACATGCATCCCTTTACTTTCGGGTGAAGGGGTGTGTGAACTGAACTAATTGAGCTCTTTGCTTTGTCTTTGTTCTGGGCAAGACTGCCAGCACAGGCCCAACGCATCTGGTGTTAATGAGTCTTAAAGGAGAACTATGAGGTGAGTGCTTTCCACTCACCTCATAGTTCTAGCCGACCTGTGACAATGAGACTGTCACAGGTCGGCTCCGTAGATCGGGAAGTGAGCGAACACATACCGGTGTTCGCTTACTTCTCGATCCTGTCACGGCTCTCTGCCGTGACAGGGAAGGGGCTGGATTCACCCCTCCCTGCTCCGATCCACCAGCGCTGACTGGCGGAACGGATGGGTGAGGGGGCGGGTACAGCTGGTTCTGCCTCTAGATAGGCAGAGCCAGCTGTCACTCACGCAGCTGGGCGGATCTCGACATCGATGTCGGAATCCGCTCTGGCTGCAGTGCTAGTTTGTGTCCTCCCGTTACCCTAAGGAGAACTATGGGGAAAAGCCCTGACCCCATAGTTCTCCTTTAATGGTTTAGGGGGCTGCAATAACTGCCTACTTGAATAATGAAATGTTGCCAGCTCACCTTGGCGCTTTGATACAATGTACAATCCTTTATTGAAAGATCAAGGCAGTGCAATTCAGTGCAGTGTTTTTACAGCCTGATGTTCTGCCTGACAATGGGGCCATGTACAGCTCTAAAACTTTACAATGAATTGCACTGTGATGCGATCTTTCAACGAAAGGATTGGACTTGCTTCAAAGATCCACGGTGTGCTGGTAACGTACTTCTTTTATGTATCCTGAAACATATTGCATATATTTTTCAATTGCATCTATGTGTTCTCAATACAGCACAATTACATGTGCTTTGTGCTATTAACTTCATAGTGAAGTGTTCACAGTTCTTCCCAGCTATCATCCATATTTATTTACCAGTAATGCACTGTGTTCAGTTCACAGCTATAATATATGTGGAAATAAAAAATTAGAACTTGATACACTAAATTCCTATTTTCTTCTGTACCCTGAGATATTTTTTACCCCAAACTTTAGTCTGCCCTCAAAAGATTTTTCATCAAGATTGGGAATCACTGACTTTAAACCACGTTGTTCTATAACACACAGATTTTCTTTCTTTTAATCAAGGCCAGACACTTAATTTTGGATATCTTGAGCATGCTGTTTTGTAAAGATTACAAAAGATTTTCTGATCTTCTGGTTGCTGTTAAAGAACCATTGCCTTTGCCAATACATAACGTGCCGAGCTGAGAGAACCATAAAGTTTTTTAAGGTAATCTGGCCAGCACAGAATTGTTTTACCAAAGGGTGGTCTAGGAATCAGTCACAGTCATTGGCAAAGCTTTCACAGTAAAATTGAAACCAGACGTGTTTGTGCTTCATTCTTTGGGTTACTACTGTTCGATGGTGATTTACAAGAGTGTGTGAGCTATGGAAATCTCTCACGCAAGTCCGCATACATCTTAAATGGATGCACATTTTCAAATTGACATTTTTTTTATATCACATCATAACTGAAAGCATAGTTAAGTAGGCTTGAGCCTTATACTTAAGCCACCAGATTATCTAAGTCTCTTGGGCCTCTAATTGTTCTCTAATATGGCAAATCAAGTGATTTCATAAACCATGGTTGGGTAAGTTTTAGCTTTGTTGAAGCTGTGAAGCCATCTTTAGGTTTTTTGTTTTTTTCTTCACTATAACAGAATATCAGCAGAGATTTTACCTTAGAGGAGTCAGATCACTTACAATTTTGTGTTCTTAGCCTTGTTGAATATGCCTGCCAGTGTGCCTGAAAACTGGTCACATTGGATGTCTTACAGTTACTTTCATCATGATCATAGAGATACTTTTATGTAGCCAAAGTAGTACACACATGTAATATATTGCAGCTGCATTTAAAAAAATATATATTTTTACCTGCTAATCCTGCAATTAACACACTTCATGTCCAAGGGTTACAGCACTCACTTAAAGGAGAACTATGAGGTGAGTGATTTTCACTCAGCCTCATAATATGAGCCGACCTGTGATAATAAAACTGTCACAGGTCGGCTCAGTAGATCGGGAAGTGAGCGAACACATACCGTCGCTCGCTCACTTCTCGATGTATCCCTGCAGAGAGCCGTGACTGTCACTCACAGCTCCCTGCAGGGATTCCCCTGTCCGATCCTCCAGCGCTGACTGGTGGAACGGATGGGGGAGGGTGCGGGTACAGCTGGCTCTGCCTCTAGATAGTCAGAGCCAGGTGTCGCTCACGCAGCTGGGTGGATCCAGACAACATTGTCGGGATCCGTTCCGGCTGCGGCATCTCAGTAGCTCGCGGTATACTGAGCTATGGGTGACGGGAGGACGCTAGTTTGTGTCCTCCCGTTACCCTTACGGGAACTATGGGGAAAAGCCCTAACCCCATAGTTCTCCTTTTAATGTACAGTATGTATAGAGGAGCAGTGTTGTTACCTTAGAATGGGAATTTTGCTAGGACTTCTGAACACTTCTCTCTCTCTCATCATTTCTGTTCTGTAGTTCAGAGAGAAAGCTTGGGCAAGGCATGATAACACTGCTTGAGATAACATTACAATGAAAATGCTTTCAGTGGTATGTTGAAAGTAGCACTGAACTCCCAAACATTATTTGTCATTCTTTTCAAAACATTATTTTTCAATAATGAATATAGACCAAACAAATATACATTTCCCGGCAAAGCATTTCTTTATATTTTTGCCCAAGCACTTACAGTCATTGTGTTTCTGAAAAGCTGCTTCCAGCTCAGCTTCCCTAAACTTGCTGTCCATTACAAGATCACAAGGGAGAGAGCAGTTTTCAGCAGCTTCATCTACTAGCTGGGAGAAGGGAAGAGGGAGTAGGGGGGAGGTTTGCCTTGCATTGCCTGTTTGTGTAGACACACAGCTTGCTAGCACACAAAAGGGCGTCTCCATAGGACCCTGCAAGGTAAAGGAGCCACCCAAAAACAGGATATCAGGGTAAGTGCTCAGGGGACCATTGACATTAGTATCACTATAACAGACCAAAAGGAAGAATATAATCTAATATTGTTAGGATTCACACACACCTAAAGGAGAGTGTTGTATTGTAGCAGATATATGCTAGGTCTTTTTCTAATAAAAAAAAAATGTGTGTGCATTGCTGTCATATTGAAGCAGATGCATGCCCCTCTGATAGGTCAATTGTTGTTTTTCTATCTTTTGCATATTAGAAGTGACTTAGCTGTCATGTAAAGTTTTGTTTTCTAGTTTGTAAAACACAATTTGGTTGTATTAGCGAAATGTGTGTATTGTATGACTGGTTTTGCTGCCAAGAGACCGTCTTTAGCCTTTTAAATAATATTATACCGAATAACTTTGCACAGTAATTTGTACAGTGTGATTTTTTTAAATTTAGAAAAACCATTGTAGAAAAAGCCAAGTTCTTCAAATATTGGGGCATTTGCATGTTTCGGTAGAGATTTGTGAATGAACTCTGCTTAGGAGTATTTATTTACAGGGTAGCTTTCACTTAATAGGACACTGCAACAATGCCGTGAATAAATATTCTAGTAATTACCACTGCTAACAGAGAGCACATTACATAGGTTTTTATTATTATTGTATTATATGTGTTGCTGAGGGCTTGCTCACACCAACTGCGGCGCAAATGCAGAGCAGTTACAGAACGCATAAAAAATGCATTCAATATATGATATTTTGGGCTCTAGTTCACACCACAGCATTCACTTTCAGAGCATGTGGAAAAACTGGAGCATGCCCTATTTTTTCTGCTCTGGAACGCACCAAAACTCATTCAAACTGGAATACACTGGGCTACACCTGAAAGCCCATTTGAAGCTAAAAAATAAAAGGGGACTGGAACGCGGCAAAACGCACTACACTGCATATGCAGATCTGTTCCGTATTTGGTGTGAAAAAGCCCTGAAACCGTGTCACTAGGCTATAATGAAGGGTTGTAAAGGTTGTGAGGTAAGATTCATGTATGTTAACAGAAATTGATAGTTTTTTTATTAGTTATTTTATGAGTTCTCACTTGACCTTCTTTCCATTGGACTTCTCTGGATGCAGCCTATGGGAGATGGACTTGTATTGAAGGCAACTCCAACCTTTTTTGGCCATAGTTCTCTGTAGGGTCACAGGAGGACATTTAATTTACTATGTCCTCCTGTGACCCAAAACTCTGCATATAGCTATTGCCAGCTATATGTTGACAGCATAGAGCCGCACTGCGGCCTGCGAAGGATCCCAACAATGTTGTCGGGATCCACCCGCCACCTATGTATTTCACTCTCCCCATAATTCTTCTTAAGCTGTGCTGCATTTAGATGTACAAAGACAACATTTGACAGTTCTTATGTGTAGAAGTCCATATCTATGCTGGCTAGCCACACTTACTAATAGTAGGATGCAGAATGGAAATGGTCCAAAATACTGACTTTCTAGATGAAGTCAGGATTTTCTTAAGAGTGTCACAAGTTTCAGCTACTAAAGCAGTCTGGAGAAAGAGATGAAACCTTGTGCAGACACCTGGAGCAGCCTGTTAATGTATTTATGAGCCAGTATATGAAGGTCAATTTCACAACAGGTACACTTTAAATACCAAGAGTCTGGAGGAATTTGTGTTCAATAGTACTGCATATGTGATGGGAAACTCAGAAGTCAAAATAACCAGAAACACATGTAATCCTGACCATTTTTTCTATGTTCAGACTATAATTTTCAACATTTCAACATAATTGATTGCTGCAGCTATTTCCTTTTACCCCCAAATACATTTTTCTGTGTCTGCCTGATGGCTACACAACCTGTATAAGGCCCCTCAGATGTCCCTGTGAAAGAGCTAGGCCAGCTTCACCTGTCTGCTTCATTATCAATCCTCTTGTCACCAGTGCCCTGTAAAATATCCAGAAGGATCACAAATTGACCTGTGCCTCCATCATTTTCTTTATAAACTGAAGAACGATGTAACCTTCAGATATTTTTTTAGTTTATAAGCTACTGTGCAAATTTTACTGTACATTTATTATACGTGTATAGTTGTGGAACTATTATAACAAAGGTTTTTGTTTTGTGTCATGCAAAAATGTTAGCACTTCATCGTTTATAATGTTGCTCCATGTAACAGTATTTTCATTTAATGCAAACATGCTGCAATGTTTAAAAGTCTTTGTAGGATACAAATCTGTTGCAGGATAAAATAAAGTTTACACATATAGACATACACATGTGTCAGCATGCAGTGTCTTGTAAGTGTTGTCTAAACCTGCTGACTAATGTCACATGTGGCTGTTGTTATTTACAATGCTGGTGGCCACAGTTATCATCCCTGATTTTTTTTTTCACATGTCAAGAAAGGAAGTTGCACTCATTACTTAATTCTGTTCCAAATGGAATCGATATGGCTTGAATGCTTAGGATTGATTTTATGTAGTCTGTAACCAGCTTTGTAATACTAACATAGAGAATGTCAGCAGTTGGACATTTTACATATTAAGAGCTTTAAACTAAAACCATATTCATCAGGGTGTAAATTTTAGTGGTGGAAGACATATCCAATCAAACTTTAAAATATAACATGGTAATACTGTGTTTAGATAAAACACCACCTCCTTGTCCAGGGCCTGGTGTTTTTCAATAAATTGTGCTAGAGAAATGCTCTAGTTGAGAGAAATTTCTTGTTTTGGTAAGACCTAATCTCAAGCTTGCGATACTACAAGTCAAAAAATCCTTAATTCTGATATTGTTCAACAGTGTGGTCTGCTGTCTTTTGAGGACCTCAAACACTCTCTACAACTGACTAGCCATTATTTATTAAGGTATCTTCAGCTTCATCATGCTTTTTTTTTTGTCAGTTACCAGGGGGCCGATTTGACCCTCTCTTCCTCCGGACTAGAACTCATAGCTTAGGGAAGATATGTTGAGGAAACCTCTCTTGACTGTTAACTGTATAAGTTCCTTACTCTGCGTGGAACATCACAACTGGAGAGGTGTTGGAGGGCTTGGTCGCTGAATTGTCCTGATGTGGAGGAGATGTGGTGTAGCCCTATGACTACAATAGTCTCTGTTCTGCATTGTTTGATACAGTATAAAATTGTACATCGCGTTTATTTCACACCTGCCAGGCTTGCTGCCATCTGTCCTTCTAGTTCCTCAGAGTGTTGGAGATGCTCTCATAAGCCAACTGACCTTCTCCAGGTTGTATGGTCCTGTCCTGTGATAACAGATTTCTAGAACAATGTGGTGGAAGTGGTTTCCTCAGTACCTAGTGTCGCTCTTCCTCTGGATCTGAAAATCTGTTTTTTTTGGGTCTAGTGGATAACTTGGCTCCTACTGTGCCGTCTAGGGCTCTTTTGACCTTTTTATTATTTTGCGCCCAGAAGCTCCTTGTCCTTCACTGGAAGAGACCTGATGCACAAACGATTGGAGCTTGAAAAACATTGGTTAATGCTTCCTTACGTTTAAAAAAAGGGCTTTTAAAAAAATATAAAAATGAACGAACACTGTTGTCATTTGAAAGTTACAAGGAATATAACAAAATATGTAAAAACGAAATAAAGATGGCAAAGATTCAAAACGAACGATGGGTTGCAAAAGAGTGCAAGTTTAACCCCCCCAAAAATGTAAATATATTAATGGTAAAAAAAAATCAGGTCTGAGCATGTAGGCCCCTTAAAAGATAACTCAGAGTTGGTAACTGGGGACAAAGAGAAGACAAATCTATTAAATTCTTTCTTCAGCTCTGTGCACATAGAGGAACAGGATGTAACTCAAGTCCGTAATGGGGATGGCAGTGCCATAGCCTCTTCTGAACCCCAATGGCTGACTATTCATATGGTCCAGAAACAGACAAAATTAAGGTGAACAAAGCACCTGGACCAGACGGCTTACACCCATGTGTCCTCTAAGAATTGAGCTTTGTAATTTCAAAGCCATTGTATCTAATTTTTAGAGCCTCCCTGATGACTGGCTTGATAACGATGGATTGGCACAAGGCCAATGTGCCTATATAGAAAAAGGAATCAAAGTCTTTAGCAAGCAATTAAAGACCTGTAAGTTTAACTTCAATAGCTGGGGAGATACTGGGGAGAAAGATTGATCAAGGATCACATGCAATGGTTTTTTCGTAAGCGATACTCAGCACAGATTCACAAAAGACAGAAGACTTTCTTTTTATGAGGAAGTAATAAATTGGACAGAGGAATGGCTGTGGATATAGTATACTCGGACAAGCTCCCTTTGTGATAGCCAATTTTTAGTGAGAGGTCCTCTTTATGGAGACATCAGGGGTCTTTAAGACCCCTAATGTCACCTGGGGACCCCCAGAGAAGCACCTGCTTCACCAGCTTCTCTCCCGTTTCTGTACCAGAGAGTGACAGAGGAATGCGGAAGTGATGTAATACACATCACTTCCTGCATTCCGAAGAGGAGGAGAAGATCAAACGGAGTTCGTGTACTGAGCTCCGTTTGATCTCCGGCCGCAGAGCTGCTGTGCTGGTCCCGGGCTCGCACTGGGCACAGCGGAGCTCAGGATCGCCAGCTGCGGCTGAAACGGAGGGGGTGCCGCATACCCGCACGCATATTACAAGCGATCGGGCGTCTCTACAGACGCCCGAACGCTTGTATGTCAACAGCCATCGCTGGCTGTTTACATTCCAGGCTGATTTCCCGCTCGTGCGCGTCGCCTGGCGGCGGGCAGGAGCAGGGCGGGATGGGACGTTTAAAACGCCCACCCACATTCAAGAAGCTGTTGTCCGGCCGTTTAATTACAACGGCCAGACAGTAGTTGGTTAATCTTGGACTAATAAATTATATAAAACTCAAAATGAATGGGATTTTGACTTTAGCAGAGTGGCAGAGTTTCACAGACCTTTTTAGTAGTTCCGTGAATAATTTTATTTGTAGCCAGGAATTTCTAAAGGGTGTGGGGGTAAGGGTGGTTTATTGATTATGGTAATACATCAACCTATGTGTAAGAGCATATGTCCTTACATTTCCTTACAGTGGAGCACATTAATGGAGTGTTTAGGTGCATAACTACTTTTCTTGAAATAGGTTTTCTACTTAACTTTGGAGAAGCTGGAATAAGTCCGGGCAATCCCTTGATCAGTTTTGGAGACTTTATTATTATTTCGTCTTTATGTTTCATAAGTTAGTGGACCAATATGAATTCAAACAGTAAAAATGTTGCTTTTTTAGAAAATGTAAATGTGCCTAAGCAGTACCCTAAAAATGTTACCTTGAATTCCTCCTAAAAAATAGCAGTGCAGTTCCTGGTATGTGATCTAGGCACTCCAGTACCTACAGCCTCATAGCTGTATATTTACGGTCTGAACCTAAGGCATTGCTGCCTCTGACTGCTAGTCTCAGGAGATTTGGAAAGCGATTTGGTGATGTCCCTTCTGTGCTGCTCACTGTTCTCCTTGCTGGAGGTTCTAATATGAGGAAGCACTCTACCTTTACCAAGATGGCCACCTCCACACAAAGAAACTGTGCAGAAGGCATGGTAAGTTAGTAACAGGGAAAATATCAGCTGCAGGGAGACCATAGGCACTGTAAATGTAAGCTCTCACGAGCAGGGTCCTTCTAATCTTTTTGTATGGTATTGTATTGTAATTGCACTGTCTCCCCATATGTTGTAAAGCGCTGTGCAAACTTTAGGCACTAGATAACTGTATGATAATACTGGTAATTAGTCATTTGCTCTCTGCTTGCCTTTTTTGGGCACAGCTTCCAGAGTTAATTTCCTCTTTAATGATTCACAGTCACTTTATGTGTTCTCCACTTGAGCAGACTGTAAATTTCACTATATCTCTAAAAGTTCCACTCCAGGCAAATTCTATTTCTAGTAGTATTTTGGTCACATATACAATTTGCACTAATTTGAGTTGCATTTCCATTTGCAGATGATTAGTTGCAGTCACTGTTCAGCAGACAATTTTTCACCCGGCTTCTTTGACAAAAGTCAATCAAAAAGTTGAAAAGACAAATCTTGGATTATTATGCAGGAAATTGACAAAATGTGATCCATGTATGGCCATCATAACATCACAAAGCATTATAGAATTTGTAGTTAAATGTGGTGCAGCAGATTACCCTATCAATGATCCTGGGCAGATAAAGTACAAAAGCAGACAATGAGAGCAGGTAGATTGTTCTTTGTTTTTAATGCAAAGTTACCATAGATATTACAAGGAGACCTATAACATAGGTTGGAAGGTTTGTTGTGGATATCCACATAGTAAAATTTTACAGGGGAAAAAATGTCCTGCCATATTCTTTCATGTGTCCTTTTTATTTTATTTTTCCTTTTATGTCCACATTGCCAAAAGTTCAATGTGGGCACTAGCATCTGTGCGGTGAGCACAAAAGAAATGCTAGGTGTCTTCTGTTAGATGTCAAATGTTAAATGGCAGTGCATATGATTTATGAAAAATTGAGGCAACTATAGTCTGCTCACTCTAATCAGTCATATACCAATTGTCAATTTAATCTCCCTGGCGGTATTCCCGACTGTGGCTCGGGGTTAATTTTCAGTACCAAAAGCGGTAACCCCGAGCCACACTCGGGATTACACTGTAGTGTCACTTACCTTGTCCCTATGAGCCCCGCTGTGTCCTCCGCCCGATGCCGGCATCGGTCTTCCGGGTTCCTTCCCTGCAAGCGCCGGCATCGGAGCGGGGCGGAACCGACAGGAAATTCAAAAGTGAAAAATAGAAAAAAATACTGACATAATCAGACTGCCATGAGAGATTTTTCTCATGGGCTTATGTTCAGCATCAGAAAGAACAAGTGCAAGTAAGAAAAGAACGCCTCAAGAACAACTTGCACGAGAGCTGCTGAAATGGCTTGTCAGGCCACACGTTGGGCACCTCTGTTGTATTGTAATTTATATATAGCGCCATAGTTAATTCAAACATACTCCACCCTAGTTTAATGGGGGATGAAAAACACATTTGCACTATCCCTAAGCAAGATACAAAATTGCTTATTATTTTGTTCCCAGAGTTTCTCTCTTTTTTTTAAAAGAAAAAGTTCTATTGTTATAGCTAAATTATGAGATATGGCTGGGTGTCCTGAATTTATAGTGAAAGTATACAAACTGTAAAAGCTCCTGATTTTCTTTAGTGTTTCTAGTTGGCAATGTAAGCACATTGTTCTTGTCATATAAACATTGATGCATTGTATTTAGTAATATATACGGCATACGGCTTTTGGTTTACTACCTTTTGGAACCTGCAGTTAATCATTTTCTGTTTATATTGTACAAAGCAGAACCTAAAACCTACAATACCTTTGCTTTATTTTTCTTCAATTGAGCAAGATTGATTCTTCACTTTTCACCAGGTCTCAGAGCATTGTATGTTAATGCACTTTTTGTTTGTTTTTTATGTACCTTAGTTCGTCCCCTTATCTGCACACTGCCATCTATTCAAGGCAGTAGAAGCTTGCCTATAGTGTCCTATATATAAACCTGCTCCAAAGAAACAGCTAGAAATTGAAGAAATCATTTTTTTTTAAATTATTTATAGGAATGCTGCATGAATAAGAACACATAAAAACATATAGTAGAATTCTATAGCAAAACCTAGTTCAAGTTGGTCTAAATGTATTGCCTCTATTGAATACTCAAACCTTCAATCCATGCCTCACTCGCCCAACCCCTCCCCCCATTCAACCCACCACCACAACTACTTTTTTACTTCTATTCTTTCTCATTCCTGTCCTCTTAATCCTACATAATATAGATTACTAGATTACTCTTCTAGAACATGATAGCGTAAGGTCAATGAAGAAAACACAGGCCGGTATAGCTGCAAAATAACTTTACTACGGAAGGGCATAAGCAGTCAGAACAACTTCTTTTATCCCTCTAACTTTTTATTATTCACTTGTGTACAATCTTTTACTAGCCCCACACCTTACAAACTGATTTTACAATCTCCAATACATTTACTAACAGTTCTGGAGTTAAAGAGTTTATTTATCAATGGATTGTTTATTTATCAATGGATTGTTTTGGTAGATGCTTGCACTACATAGCTGGTGGTAGATCTAAAAGAAATTGTACACAGACTGTGCAATCAGATTGTATTGTGTGACAAGCTTTTTGATGATCTGATGGCATTATGTTAACCCCCATAATTGTATTTCAAATCTTTCACCATCTGAATTTAGGGCCCTCGATTTGAGTAGAGCCCCTGAGGTTGTCATTAAACAGGTGGACAAGGGAGGATTATGTGGCTGAATCTACCCGCCTCCTCTCTAATAAAACCACCTTCAAGAGGGTAATATTTCCAAAACAGAAAAAAGTTTCCTGTTTCGGGATCACTAGTATAACCCTTATTTTAATTACCTACTTAAAGGTAATTCAAAGGTAAAGAAAATCTCAGAAAATCCCCCCTGGGAAGCTTTTCATTGCCTCCTATGGATAGTCTAACCAGTGGCTTGTCTGATTATCTAGATTTCTTCTTGCAACCATTGGTTATGCCCCTTCCAGCTTATATTGGAGATTCCTGTCACCTTTTGGCTAATATGAGGGGATATACAGTACATGAGATGAGGACTTCATTTGGGTTTCCCTATATGTGACCTCTCTATATACTAGCATACTACATGAGACAGGTCTCTCGGCTTTGCAGTTTTTCTTGGGAAAGGGGCCCAATATCAATAAATGTGAGGCACATTTTTTGGTGGAAGCAGCCAGTTTCATTTTACCATAATTATTTCAGTTTTTTAGACCAATTTTATCACACCAATGGCACAGCTATGGGGCTAGTTTTGCTCCAACTATGCCAGTCTTTTCATGAGATACTAGGAAGCCCTTTTTTTATTTCAGCAAATAATCCATTTGCTGTGCATTTGGCCTATTACGCCCATTGACGACCTGATGGTACTATGGCAGGGTGACATTCACCTCATCAATGGTTTTCTAGCATATTGTAATTGCAACACTTTCTATATACACTCACTTTATTAAGTACTCCTTGCTAGTACTGGGTTGGACCCTCTTTTGCCTTCAGGACTGCCTTAATTCTTTGTGGCATAGGTTCAAAGGTGTTGGAAACATTACTCAGAGATTTTGGTCCATATTGAGATGATAGCGTCACAGGCCCAAAGTGTGCCAAGAAAATATCCCCCACACCATTACACCACCACCACCAGCCTGAACCATTGATGCAAGGCAGGATGGACCTATGCTTTCATGTTGTTTACGCCAAGTTCTGACCCTACCATCTGAATGTCACAGCTGAAATTGAGACTCATCAGACCAGGCAACGTTTTTCCAATCTTCTATTGCCAATTTTGGTGAGCCTGTGTGAAATGTAGCCTCCATTTCCTGTTCTCAGCTGACAGGAGTGACACCCGGTGTGGTCTGCTGCTGCTGTAGCCCATCTGATTCAAGGTTCGACGTGTTGTGTGTTCAGAGATGGTATTCTGCATACCTCGTTTGTAATGAGTGGTTATTTGAGTTACTGTTGCCTTTCTATCATCTCGCACCAGTCTGCCCATTCTCCTCTGACCTCTGACAACAACAAGGCATTTTCGTCCACACAACGGCCTCTCACAGGATATTTCCTCTTTTTCTGAACATTCTCTGTAAACCCGAGAGATGGTTGTGCGTTAAAATCCCAGTAGATCAGCAGTTTTTTAAATACTCAGTCCAGCCAGTCTGGTACCAACAACTATGCTACGTTCAAAGTCACTTAAATCCCCTTGCTTCCCCATTCTGATTCTCAGTTTGAACTTCAGCAGGTCGTCTTCACCACGTCTAGATGCATATATGCAATGAGTTGCTCCCATGTGATTGACTGATTTAGCAATTTGTGTTACCAAGCAATTGAACAGGTGTACTTAATAAAGTGGCCGGTGAGTGTACACTTCACTTCAGTAATTGAGGTTACCTTCTTGACTTGGAGTTTGTGCATAACCATCTAGGGCAGATTTCCCCAAGACACATTTTAAGACACATGCCCACAGCTGGCAACTCCTATCTTCAATTTGGGAGTTGCCATCATTCCCGCTGGAAAAGAAATATACCCTTTGGGCAATTTTGTAGGTTACAACGGAACTGTTCCACTAATGTAGATTATCAGATACAACGTGATCTTTTGTTAGATAAGGGTTATGATCCAGGTCTACTAGACCAGGCATACAATAAATATCTTCACCTTTATACATCGTCCTTAGAGAGGTTGAATGAACCCTTAGCAGGGGTCTAGGAGGACCCCATTTTGAAGGGTTTATCACTCACTTCAATGATAGATGTACATTTATTTCCTCTATTATCCACAAAAACTGGCAGATTTTATTCAGCGAACCGAAGTTACAAAACCACAATCTGCAGAAACCACGGGTGGTGTTTCGTAAAGCCAAAAGTGTTAAAGGATTTATTGCCCCTAGTAAATTACACAAATCGGCTATCCCTGTAGACCATATTTTACCCACTTTTCTGTCCTTTTCTGGAACCTTCCAGTGTTGCAAGCTTAGATGCTTGGCCTGTTCTCATATTACATATGGCCAAAATTATTTCTAGGACAGAACTGGTAAAACATGCCATTTGTGATTTTATTCATTGTTCTACTTCCTATGTGGTGTACTTCCTCACCTGCCCTTGTGGATTGATGTATGTGCGTAGAACTGTCAGACCATTGAGGGTTCGTTTTGGAGAACAAAGGCATATTGTGGAAAAAGGGTTCCCTAAATACAATGTGGAGAATTTATCACAACTGGAGCAGACAGAAACTGGAGCAGTTGCCCATGGCAACCAATCAGCATCTCTATTCAGTTTTCTCAGTTGGGATTTGAAAATGAGAGATAGAAGCTGATTGGAGCAGATTTGCATTGCAACCAGATTTTTTCTGCTCCAGTTTTTTTAATTCCCCCCAGTGTCTTGACATTTTTTTTTCTCATCATAACAAAGAACTTCCCTTTTTGCCATCCAGGTTATTTCCACCCAGTTGTCAGAGGGTGAGTGACTGTGTTCTCAGAAATCCTATTTGATTTTCCCTATAGATACTTTCTACTAGTGGCCTAAATGAAAACTTGGATGTCCATATGATTTAAAGTGGACCTTTACACTCAAAAATCAAATTCTGCCAATGCATCCCTCTATGTATGATGATTAATATTAACATAGACATGACAGGTGTAAAATGCTGTGATTTTGAAATAGTTACACTTGTAGAGCATTCACTTCCTGCTTTGAAAGGCAAAATGACTTCAGTTTGCCCAAGCTATGCATCCTGGGAAGGTTACATCAGCAGAGCATTCCTAGGAAATCTCATCTCAGGGAAAGGCATTTTGCTCCCCTGAGATGATATGCATAGTCACACGTTTTCAGGAAGTAAAAGCAGATCTACTAACTTGCCCTTAGTAAACATGGCCACTGTCAGAAGACTGGGGAAGAAAAGAGAAATAAGGAATGCAAAGAATGCAAAGCCGGCAATTATCTAGAAGTATGTGTTTGTAGATTGCCATTACTAAACATTTCTAAAGGTGTGTGTGTTGTTATTTTAAAGATATGGGTAAAGGTCCGCTTTAATGGATTATTTAGTGTGCTTATTTGTTTTTTTGACTTACCCTTAGTTGGGTTTCTCATCATCTGAGCCATCTTATAATACTTGTTGCTATGCATTTGTTAATTCTATAAGGGTTATTCTTCGAGCGATACCACTTCATTTAATTGTGATGGTTTGTGGTGTGTGTGCCTTGTAATTGTAATTGCTGATTTACTTTATAATAAACGTTTATAGGGTTAATGTCTGCTCTCTCTGAGAGACATCCCCTTGTTGATTAGGATTCACCCTTTATTAAGTGTAGAGGTAGTCCGGGAGTTAGGCTGAAGAAGGGGAGGATCTCCTCAAAACATGTTTTGGATACGAGGTGACATTGAGATTGGGACGCCACGCCAGGAGCCAGCTATTCTTCTGTCTATGACAACACATGGCAAGTCACTTCCAATTATCCTTCTACCATCGAGAATCAGCCCATGGCCAGGGCAGGATGGCACCAGCTACAATGTTATTATCTCCCTGTGCATGAATGTGGTTGTTCCTGCTACTTGTTTCAATAATGTTTTGCATTTTAACGTAATACTCTATTAGTCTCTTTGCACTGTGTCCCTTTTTTGTTGTTGTTTTTTTTGTTTTCAGATCTCTGGCACAGCTTTTGCTGTGGCCCAGTCTTTGTAGGCTCTCTACGTTGGAGTAAATCTGTTTTGTGGTTAATGTGTTTTAATATGTTAACTTTATGCACTGGACTGCCCTTTGTGCCCTGTTTTTAATGTTTTGCGGAGTACTCTCCAGTGATAGAGCTCTGGCATCCTGTACATGTGACCCAGTACCTGTAGGCTCTTTCCCTTGAAGTGAATCTCTGTCTCTCTTGATACATTTTACGAAAATGCAGGCAAGCTGCAACAAAGGCAAACTTTTTATACTGACTCCCACTGCACGTCAGTAGTGTGCAAATACACCTTTTGTTACCAAACGTGATTTAATTCTTCTTCTGAATCTTTCTAATTCAGAGGTCCCTGTATGCCTGTTACATTCTAGAATACCCTCATTTACCTTTCTCTTTTTATACAGTATTGTGTGATATCTGCACCCCTTCTTTAAAAAGGACTCTGTATTTGCTTACTACCATGTGGCTTGTAAATACACAGTTAATTAAACTTAGCATTACACTCAGTTTACCTCTTTATATTGTAGCCAGAATTATGTTTTTTACATGTTATAGGACTACGACCTTATGATTATGTGCTTTTTCAACATCCTTTTCTTGCTCATGTGTTTATGTTGTATAAGTTTATATTCATGGCCATTCAGAAGATGAGAATACTGCTGGCCCTTTATTGGCTTCTCTTATATCTGACACATTCTGGCACATGTTCCAAGTATTTATGATTACTGATTTATTTAGATTTACTGTATAAAGATCTAAGTATCTTATACAGCATTAACATGAATCCCTGCCAAGAAAAGCTTCATCCTATATTATCAGGTAGTTTTGTATCTGATATTCAGTTATATGTTTCTTTAGAAATATGGTGTATTGTTTCTCTTTTTCGTAATGAATGCTCATAATTGACCTATATGTGATTTTCCTTTTAGTTTCAACCTTCAAGCTGTACCAACGAGCAAAGCATGTGTATAGTGAGGCAGCTAGAGTTCTAGCCTTCAAGAAGGTTTGTGATGAGGCACCTGCCAATGCTGTTCAGCTGCTGGGAGACCTTATGAACCAGAGCCATGTGAGCTGCAGAGACTTGTATGAGTGCAGCTGCACTGAACTAGATCAGCTGGTGGACATCTGTCTGTAAGTTTTGAAAAATATAGCACTTAAAAGAAAAAAGTTTTTGGCTTCCTGTTTGTTTAGATGATGAAACCATGACATTGGTTTCCACAGTTTCTACACCTTTGGCGCCAGTGTAACAAAGTGTCTTATTCCTTCTATTGTCTGTTCATTGTAGAGGCATTGCTGACCCTTCTGAGTATAAATGGTAGGAAATTATATTCTTGAGGTTAACCACAAAGTAAATCATTTTAAGCACATTTTCCCCCTCTGGAACATGTGCTAAAAAAAGCTGAATGATGTTTAACATATATATTGCATATATTTTTATTGTATATTGCAGTTTACTGAAAAACCTATTGACTCTAAAAAGGAGGGATGAGTGCAGCAGGAAGTAATTATATCCACCAGACTAATAGATAAATGATCATACTGCATTTACATATAAAGGGGATATATAGTACTCAGCCCAAACAGTTATTCTAAAAAAAAATAACACAAAATGCTATTCACATATAACTGTATCTAACAATCTTGACTAGATCTTTAAAAAAATGTAATCAAAGCAATGCTGCGTTGGGAGCATGTCATAAGTAATGTCATATCTTGATTCACATAGTAGTGACTACTGACATATGTACTAAGTATAAATCAACAAAAATAACAGATTAACCAACATATATATAATAGCTGACATGTAAACATTCATGACTGTGACAGTCCCATAAGGGTTTGTGGAATAGTATGTGTTTCATGTATACTTAAAGCGGACATTACACCTCAGTGATAATGTCCATTCATTTATGGTGCCCCACCTTCCTCTCATTAAAACCCTGGAATAACGTGAAAAACATAAAATTGGAGTAGGTGGGGGGGAGCAGGAGAATGACATCACACCGTGCACTTCAAAAGTAAGGGAAAGGTGAGTGTATTATCTAACTATTTTTCCCCACCACAGATCTTTTTTTGCGGTTTTGTGCAACGTTTAAAGAAGTGATGGGAGCCACACCAAATAATCAGTCCTTGTCTGAAGTGTATATCAATAGCTGCACATGTCTGTTGACTCCCAGTGGACAAAATTCTGCAACTGGATATTACTATGTAATTACACACATCCATACCATAGGAAGTTATTACAGATGATACCAAAAATTAAGCAAAAATCATACAAGTTTAATCATTGTATAAAACATAAAGTACCAGTTGGCCAACCTTATACCACATTCAGTCATATATGTTTGGGGTCACTGTAAACTCTCATTGGGCCCATACAGGCTAAGCATTGTATTAACACATTATTGTATTAACATCCAATTTGCAGCAGTGTTTGACTTATGTAGGCTATACACGGTGTGAATTTTGGCCGGATTTCCATGAACCGGACAAAATTTGCAGTCAGTGCCTCTGTTGGCACCCTTCCACCCGGCATCCCTCTATTGGCTATTCAAAGTAGCAGAGTGGGAAATTCTCAGCCGAAACAGATCTTGCTGCCAATTAGCTGTGAGTTTCGTTGGGGGGTATTACAATGGCGGTCACTGTTAGAATACAATGGAAAACAGCAGGGGATTCCTCCATCCTTGCTCAAAAGCATTGATTGAGCAATCTGTTATATTTTCTTTGTTCAGCTCGCAGGATAAATGAAGACAATATAACAAACTATACTCAGCTTTACTGTTTACTCTGGCACCCCTCCTCTCTCTCTCTTCCTATGCACTATTTGTCTGTGTGAGGACACTTGTGATTAATATGATGACTCATCTATGCCCAAATAGAGCACTGGAGTAGGAGGGCAGTAAGTACAGTTCTGCTGAAAAATATATTTTAGGGAACTTCTAATTAGTTAAAAATTATAACATGCAGTAGTACAGGACTAGAAAGAGGAAAAAAGATATGAACATTGGAGAGGGGCGGAGCATGTGCAGGGCTTAATGGCATCTGTCGAGTCTGAATAACGTTTTGTTGCCAGTGACGTCATCAGTGTGTGGCCGAATTATTTTCGTTTGAATATGGAAAATCAATGGTTTAACGTCAGGGCCAGATGCAGATACTGTAGACAAAGTAAATAGTGGCAAGTGACTTTTAAGGACCCTTTATATGGATCACTGGTACTCAGATTCCCCCAGGACTTCAACTATATAATCTTACTTTAAAATGTTGCAGATGAACCCCAGGTAAGGGTAGAGGTGTTGAATGGCAATGGAGGACAAATCGGAGACAGAGAAATGGAGACATGGTTAGGGATAGAAAGGTTAGTGTTGAGTGCAGCCTGCAGAGGGAAGCGTAATAAAGCAAGAACAGAGGGAGTGGTAGAGGAGAATGTTTTCTAGAAACAGGCTGAGATTATGGCAAGCGGGCAGTATTCCAGGGTCAGGCTGGGGTCAGAACAGGCAGCAGTCAGAGTAATTCAGGGATCAGCTGATGTCAGAACTGGGACAGCCTGATGTCCGACCTGGCAGCAGACAAAGTATTCCAGAGACAAACTACTGAGACAGGAACTGGTAGCAAGGTACATGAACAAGATTCTAAGACAGCAACAGGATGCAAGATACCGAACAGGAGCAAGATGCAGGAAAATAATTCAAGGTACAGGGCAAGATACAGAGGATGAATACAGGCTCATGCAGAAAGACCCATCACAAGCCCAGAAGCCTGGGTATGTGATGTTTAAATAAAGAGCCGCTAGCCAGTCCCAAAGCTGGGGGGCTTGTGGCCTGGCTCATTAGCCCACAGCTGACAAAGAAATCTGGGCAAGGTTTAGTGGCAGCAAGTAACCACCAAGAGGAGCTGGGAGGCTGCGAAAGAGAAAGTAGATATCGGTATTTGGTAAATCAAGTTCCTTGTTATGGGCTAATAATATTATGATAAATCCCCACAAACACCACAATGATAGTAAAAGTGCAATACCAGAGATAAAAAAAAGTAATGAGACACAATTCCTGTAGTATTCACAGTGTTGGTGGTATCAGAATTGCATTGCCAAGATAGAATGGAGAGATGCTATATTGTACTAGATGTGCATCCCAGAATTGAGGCACAGGATAGGTTTGTGGTTAATTTTTACAGGGTCCCCAATATTGTAAAATCAGATGAGATAAAATGGAATGTGCAAAAGCAGTAAATGAGAACACTAAGGCTGGCCATACACTGTCCGATCTTCAGCTGGTTCATTATGAACCAGCCGAAATTCATTCAGTGGATGGCCCTGTCGGCACCCTTCCATCCAGCTTCCTTGAATTAGAAAATCGAAGGAGTCGGTCAGAAGATTTTCGGCAAACAGTCACTGTTCATGCATTCTGTCACCCGCCACTGTTAGAATACAACAGCCCAGAGGGAGATTCATCCATCCACGCTAAGCAGGAAGAAATATGTTATATATTTTTTATACAGTCCTCAGGTTGAGCTAAAAATATAACAGTGTATGGCCAGCTTAAAAATAAGCTAAATGAGTGCATTCCAAAACTGACTCCCCCCTTCCTCTCCCCATGCCTTGTTTCCTTCTTTCATTCTGAAGGTAAAAGGTCATCCTAACTAATGGCACTTTTAAGCAAAGATGCCTCCTCAGTTTTCTTTCTATCTAATTACAGGATTTATCAGTACTGAAATACTCTACTTTAATAATTATTTTAACCACTTCCTGTCCAGGCCATTTTTCAGTGTTCAGCGCTGCAGTACTTTGACTGAAATTTATTCCGACATGCAACGCTGTACTGAAATGAATTTTATACCATTTTTGGGGACAGATAGAGCTTTCTTTTGGTGGTATTTAATCACTTTTTTTTTAACTATATAATGAAAAAAATATC
This sequence comes from Nanorana parkeri, assembly GCF_000935625.1. Taxonomy (NCBI): domain Eukaryota; kingdom Metazoa; phylum Chordata; class Amphibia; order Anura; family Dicroglossidae; genus Nanorana; species Nanorana parkeri. The sequence goes on along the minus strand of NW_017306879.1, from coordinate 335,160 downwards.
GAAAATTTTGGAAAAAAAACTGTTATCCCTATGTTATGTTATAAAAATGTATTATTACCCAATTTTTTGGTAAAATATAAAAGACGGGGTCACGTCGGTTAAATAGACATCAAACATGTCAAGCTTTAAAATTGCGCGCACCCGCTACATCGCAAAAAACTACCATACTCAAAATTGACCACAGCCAACGCTTTAAAAGCTGTTACCGCTCATCAGTTTAGTGTCATCAGTGATTGATGGCCCTACAATTATTGCTCTCACTCCGACGTTCGCGGCGATATGTAATATGTGCGGCGCAATGGATGTAATCGTCGTTTTCGCATGTAAGCGGACTCGACGCATGTTTGCGTGTGCATGTGGGGGCGGGGGACTGTAATTTAAAAAAAAATTATTGCTCTGATATGTGACGTTTAATTTTTTTTGTAACTTTAATTTTTTTAACCCTTTTTTTCCCACTGAACTTTATTGCTATCACATAGGGAGAAAATAAGCTCCCTATGTGATAGCCAATTTGCAGTGACAGGTCCTCTTTATGGAGTCGCCGCCTAGCGGCGGGCATGAGCGGAACAGGATAGGACGTCTAAAGACGCCCACCCGCTCTCAAGACGCCGCTGTCCGGCCGTTTAATTACAATGGCCGGACAGCAGGTGGTTAAAGGGATACTGTCATGAGAGATTAATGGAGGCTGCCATTATTGAACACTCCTTTGAGAATGCTAGTTCCTGGCTGTCATCCTAATGCTTTATACTTGTTTTGAGTCAGCAATTTAGCATTGAAGTCAGAGATAGGTAGATGTGACACTAATTTACAACATACTTATTCTGGGTCTGTGATGGAAACATGTCAAAGTCAGACACAAGCAAGCATCTAGCATTTTTAAAAGAAGGCCTGCGGTGGCAAGCCACATACTACTCTCCTGGCAGTCACTTTAACTCTGACATTTTATAACCATTGCCTCTGTTCACTGGGAGATAAAACAGTGTTTTCTCTTTGGCAGTAAGCACTATCACAGAGCTAAAGCTGTTATCTTTTGAATGTCAGACATAAAAATGATTTGTATCAAGAATACAGTATATTGGCATGGGACAATGTTTTACATTTTGTACATCTCATATGCATAGATTTCTTCATTACCAAGCTCTCACCTTTCCACTCACCCAAGACAGTTTTAGATGCCATAATTATCTTTGTGAGATTCTGATTCCTGCCACACATGTGGATCCAGTTGTTTAGACAGACAAAAACAATGTAAAAAAAAAAGGGTTTCATGCCTTGAGGTTACTGAGGATTATTCATTCTTGAGTTCATTTGACACTTCACAGAAAATGTCAGTGATTTAGAGAAGTGCCTTCTTGGAAGGTACTTGAAAATGAACTGTTTCTGTATCAGTTCTATTAAATACCAAAAGAAAAGCCATGATCAAATAATTATTTGTGCATAGTGATGAGCATCATTTGGTACAGTGCAACAGTTGAATGGAAAGGCCATGATTGTTCTCAGGAGAATGAAACCATAACTCTACAGAAAACTTCCCTCTGGCAATGCAGCTAGATTTGATTCTAAAAACTGGAAGTCCAAACCTCTGAGGGACAATAGGGGCGAAATCCTACACCACCCTCCACCCTCGTGTGAGCTGAACTTGGATCTGTGGTGATGTCAGCTATGAAAAGTGGGACAAAAAAGAATGTATTACATTGTGTGTGGCTTCAATGCACTGAGTAAGAAAAACTAAGGGAGCAAAAGCAAGCATGTGTTAAAAAGAAAAAAAAAATCATATTTCACATATGCAGTGTGCTGACTCCTATTAGTGATGCATGTGAGTGTAGACCATTATTTGTACCTTGTTGTCCTTTGTTATTGTATAAAGCACTGTGTTAGCATACCTTTTTACATCTGTGGTGAGTAAACAGACTAAAGTTATAAATATTCTTTCTCTTAAATTGAAAAACCAAAACAGTTTTGATTTAGACAAAATAATGAGGAAAATATAGGAAAGCTGTCCAAATTGCATCTTCTTTCTAAATAACAAGAAGGCAGCACGCAGAATCGAAGCAGAGTACCCAGGATTACTGGAATGTAGACCAATGTGGAATAGAATTGTAAACAGTGCTGATCCAGAACACAAAAACCTCATCTGTTATATCCAGTCCTCTATCATGCCACAGTTCTGCTTTAAAGAACAACTTTCTTAAGGAATGGGTTGTGTAAATACCATTACTGTTATAAGATAGCATAAAAATTCACTGGTGGATTCTTGAAGACCTCTTGTATAAAACACATGAATTTTACAGTGTACATTTGCAACAGAAACATAATTTTCCAGATTTATAATTAACCACAGCATTTCTGTCTCTCCACATGCACATCACAGGGATTAGCAGTCCCCATTTCAATCCCTACTACTCTAATACAGCTTAGAAGTGGGACCATCACCAAAACCAAGTGCAGTAAAATTCATATACTGTTTTTGTGCTGTTGACCTTTGTGCTCAGTACCTCCCAGTGATATGTTTAGGCCCCAGTGACACTGTATGTGTCAGAGTGGAATCGCCCTAGCCCTGAGCAAGCATCCTCCAGCTGGCCTAGTTATGATGTGGCATTTCCTTTTAGTATATACAAACTTTGACATTATTTTGTTGTATGATAAAAAAATAAGCACGTTCCATACTTACCATTCAATTATGATTCTTAAAGTTAACATTTTGCTACAGTAAAAAAAAAAGTTGAACTCCCCTGTAAAAGAATCTACACCCTGTAAAAGAAGAGACTTAGTGCCATTTTGAATGGGGTGGTAGTGCATCCTACTGCACAAAAAGAGGCACAACACTTTTTTTGTTAACAGGGCACCACAACGACACTGCATGCGTGTTGTGGTGTACTGCAGTGTGTGACATTTGAAATGAATGGCAGAGCACTGAGGTATATTAAGCCTTAATACTTACTTTTAAAGTGGGCATTGAGTAAAATGTGCACTGGGTGTGTCGGATATGGTGTCACCTACTGTGGGTTGTGATCCCTTTCATCAGCCATTATTATTGTCATTACCATGACCTGGCTGGAGGAATCACATAGCCCAGCAGGGGACCAGGTGTTCACACTACATGTTGAGCTGTATTCCAGTACATCAGCATTCGCTCTCTCTACCATCCTGCAGTTAGGTTCCATTCCTAGTTCACCTGCTACTTTCAGTGTGTGTGTGTGTGTGTGTGTGTTTATTCACTTGCTCTTCTCCTCCTCCATTAACTGCATACTTGTTTTATAGAACCCTTGCTAGTAGCCTTTATCTGAGTGGGGAAGGGGGTGAATAGCGGACTTTCGCAAGAGCTGGCCTTCACAAAAAGGGGAACAGGACCTTACCTGTAAACCCTGCCATGTTGCAGACACATAGCATGCTTTATGGTTAATCTGACCCTGTTTTTTTATTATTAGCCGCATTTTACCTTAAGAGTGAATGATATTGTCCTTAAAAGAGCATTTGCTGCTTGGGACCTGTTCTGTTTTGTTGTTTTGTAACTGATTTTCCTTAAAAATTAGGAATAACGGTCTTGTTATAACCTCGCTTAGTTCCTTAAGTATCTTGGGGTGTAGATTATCCGGTCCCAATGCTTAAATTGTATATTGTCTATTGAAACCGTTTATTTACCATTAACTTATGTAACTTTTTCTTTGCACTTAATTATCAGGCTGGTGCCATTTGGTTAAAGGTAGTAATATCTGTAATCTGTGGTTCTAGCACAAGGAGTGTATGAATTGTCATATTTCGTGAAAAAGTAGCATTTATTCCATGTTAAATGAGTGTGAACATTTGGACAAGGATTAGCGATAAAGTTGTGGTACTAATTGAAATTTTTTTCCTTTTAGAACTCTTTTTTTGTTGTATAAATAATTGTGTAACATTTTACATTATTTCAGCGTAATTTGGTGGTGTATCTTCTTTTATGAGCGTATAATGATACTTCATCATGTCTTCTGGGACTCTGCAAACGTAATACTTGTTCTTTTGGAGATCTTAAAATGCCAGAGTGATTCACTTTGACATTTAAGACTTCCCTCATCAGACAGAGGATGTTCTAATTCGGTATTAGGCAACTACAACCAATATGTTCCACCATCTAGATGCCAGGAGTTGTCTCCAATAATAGAATACACACGGGTTGTTCAGACTACAAACTTGTTGAATCTCATTAACTAGTAACATTCTTTAACAGATGTGAGCATAATACATTAGTTCTTTGAAGTGTGTGTGTGTGTGTGTGTGTGTGTATGTGTGTATGTGTGTATGTATATGTATATATCTGTATATAGCATTCTGACCCCCTTCACTTTTTTCAGTTTTGTTATGTTGCAGCCTGATAGTACAGTTGTTTAAATTTTTTGTTCTCCTTAATCTACACTCAGTACCCCATAATGACAAAGTGAAAACAGGATTTTAGAAATGTTTACAAATGTATGAAAAAGAAAAAACTGAAATATCACATTGGTATAGGTATTCAGACCCTTTGCAACAACACTTGAAATTTAGCTCAGGTGCCTCTCATTTCTCTTGATTGTTGCTGAGGTGTTTCTACACCTTGATTGGAGTCCACCAGTAGTAAATTACATTGATTGGACATGCTTGGGAAAGGCTCACACCTCTCTATAGAAGGCCTCACAGCTGACAATGCATACTGTATCAGAGCAAAAGCCATGAGGTCATAGGAACTGCCTGCAGAGCTCAGAGACAGGATTATTGCAAGGCACAGATCTAGGGAAGGCTACACAAAACTTTCTGCTGCACTGGAGGTTCCCAAAAGCACATTGGCCTTCATAATTCTCAAATGGAAGAAGTTTGGCACAACCAGGATTCTTCCAAGAGCTTGTCACCCAGCCAAACTGAGCAATCGGGGGAGAAGGGCCTTAGTAAGAGAGGTGACCAATAACATGATGGTCACTCTGACTGAGCTCCAGAGGTCCTGTATGGAGATGGGACAAAGTTCCCGAAGGACAACCTTCACTGCAGCTCTCCACCAATCTGGCCTTTATGGCAGAGGGGCTAAACGGAAGCTTCTCCTCAGTGCAAAACACATGAAAGCCCGCTTGGAGTTTGCAAAAACAAAATTGCCACTGAAGGACTCTCAGACTGCAAGGAACAAGATTCTCTGTTCTGATAAAACCAAGATTGAACTGTTTGGCCTCAATTCTAAACGTTATGTCTGGAGGAAAGCAGGCACCGCTCATCACTCCCCATCCCCCCCCTCCCCCAATATCATCCCAACAGTGAAGCATGGTGGTGGTGGTGGCAGCATCATGCTGTGGGGGTGTTTTTCAGCAGCAGAGACTGGGAGACTGATAAGCGTTGAGGGAAAGCTGAATGGAGCAAAGTACAGAGATATCCTCAATGAAAACCTGTTCCACAGAGCTCAGGACCTCAGACTGGGTCGAAGGTTCACCTTCCAACATAACGATTCTAAGCACACAGCCACGACAACAAAGGAATGGCTTAAGGACAACTCTGCCCTACAGTGACCTAGCCAGAGCCCTGACTTGAACCTATTAAACATCTCTGAAGAGACCTGAAAATGGCTGTCCGACGGTCCCCATCTAATCTGACTGAGCTTGAGAGGATTTGCAAGGAAGAATGGCAGAAAATCCCCCAATTCAGGTATGCAAAGCTCGTCACGTCATACCCAAAAATACTCAAGGCTGTAATTGCCGCCAAAGGTGCTTCAACAAAGAACTGAGTAGTGTCTAAATACCTAAAGTACATGTGATATTTAAGTTTTTTCTTTTGAATAAATTCTGACCTTTCTAAAATCCTGTTTTCACTTTGTCATTATGGGGTACTGAGTGTAGATAAATGAGAAAAAAGGGAATATAAACAACTGTAGTATCAAGATGCAACATAACAAAATTGTGCAATTCTCTCTCTCTAGAGACATAATTGTCCAGAAAGGCAAGATCCAGTCGACACATGTAGACAAACTCTTTAGATGACAGTATGTGCAGGCATTGCCCTGTAAGTCAGGAAAGCACTTTTTGTGTAAAAGGTGCAAGGTATGAGATATAATACCTGCAAGCAACTTTAGGTGCTGGCTACAAATGTCTGCCTACGGTTTGGGACATTTAAAGTGAACTCAGATTTCCTTTTATATAACTAAAAGTTGAAGGTATTGTCCTTAGTAAGGATCTGAAATGGTCGCAGTTGCCAACATCTATGGAAAATGTAAGTGAGACAAATTGTATTACACAAATGTAAACAGACAGTACGTTTATGATAAGGACACTTATTGTACGTTAGATTGGGTGGGTAGAGAACATACAGCATTTATGTTATTTTTGCAGAGTAAATTTCTGTTTTTGGTATAATCCTAACAAAACGGTATATTTTAAATTTCAGGAAATCTGGTGCTGTTGGGTCTCGACTTACCGGTGCTGGATGGGGGGGCTGTACGGTTTCTATGGTACCTACAGATAAACTGGAGGAATTTCTATTACGTGTAAAAGAAAAATACTACAAAACAGATGAACGCAAATCAGCGTTACTCCAACAAAGCCTTTTTGCCACAAAACCTGGACCTGGTGCAAGAGTTCTGCTGGGGGAAAAGTGAACCCTTTATGGAAAGCTTTCTTGTTTATTGAAATCCTATGATCAGTCTCGGTAAAGCTTTTAAAAATAGTATAAAGATTGCTAACAGTACTACCATTTGATTTGACTACCTGATTCAAGATAAACATGGACCTCTGTTGACATTTGGATCCAGTTTTATGTCTAACCTCCACCAAAGTCCTTTTTTTGTTGCATGCAGACATAAACATGAAAGCCTAGGTAACCCAAACATATTTATTCCTATGAAGTGGGGAACATGGAGGAGATACCGTCAGCATTAGTTTATACCCAGGACAGTTTCCAAACTTGTCTAATCAATTGTACCCCCATCCAAGTCAGCCAAATCAGGTGTCTATGGTCAGCTGTATCTCAAGAACCTCTTGACCTCTGGCCTTTAAAAATGTGCTGGAATACAAAGACACAATTCACAATGTCCAACTATCTATCCGTTCTCCTCTGCATAGTGCACTAACTAAGCAAAGAAAAAGCAGCACACGGATGCTGCTGATGTTGAATATGGTTTACTACCATGATTTGTCACTTATCTGGAAAAAGCATTCAGCAAGTCAAGTGTGAATGTTTATCATTTATGGTTGTTACAGGTCAGTAAATCACTAGGTAATGAAGCCAATGTCTTGATGACACCTCCACAACCTACTCATTTAATAATACATCAGTACTGGCAGCTCCTATATTTTTATCTCATTAAACTCACTTTATGGCAGCTGGCATGGCAGGGGAATCAGAGTACAAGACATAAAGACATAGACCTTGAAAAGCTGAACTATTATGTGCATGCATAATCTGGACATTGGTGGACTTTTACTTTAAAGTAAATATAATTATAGATTTGTGTCATTTGGTAAAAGAGAAGTAATCCTTTCTTAGTTCAGCTTGTCATTTAATAGTAGTACATTTATGCTTTAAATCGCTATACAATAATACTGCAGATAAAAAGTTGCTTCTAACATATTTTATTGTTTGAAAAACAAAATGAATGAAATAAGTTAACAGAAAAGACTTTTAAAGCATTACTAATGTTTGCTCAGAGTCCGGCTCGTAGTTATCAGCATCAAGAATATCTTGTATTGTCAGATCGTCTTTCATAAATAATTTGCTGGAAAATTGTATCTTGTGCTATTGCAGAGAAAACAAGAAAGTGTTATTAAGGAAGCTGCAATAATAAATTATCACAATTCATCCATAAAATGTGTTGTGTGCAGTGTGTTTCATCAAACTTACATTTTCCTTTTATACAACACAAAAACATTTTAATGAATTACATATTTATTAGACGGAAAGAAACACATGTTTCTTCATTTTCAATGTATGCTGTATAAATAAACAATATTTTATGGAATACAGATTTTATTGTACAGATATATTGTAAGTTCTAATTGTAATGTGGATCAACATTTAAAAACAACCTTTAAACACATCTCATGCAAATTGAGAGTAAATACTTTTAATTTTGGAAAAAATGTTTTGGTTGTAAGATATTTTTATGCAGCCTGACCATACTCAAAATTAAAATAACTGTAGGATCTTACAGTGACAGCAAAAGATTGTAGGATTACCACCCAGGCACACACATACTGCCTAACAAAGTCCTAATAACCGCCATAGAGAAAAGTATGTAGAGTTTTGCTACCAAGTTACACAAGTTGTATTTTGCTCATTTTTCAGTTAATCTCATATCTGTTCTAGAACCTCATAGTGTTTACAACTGGATTGGATTTGTAATTGTGTATGTGTGTGTGTATGTATATACATATATAAATAGTCATTATCATAGATTAAACAAAGCAGTCTGTCTGTTTAATGTTAGCCTAAGGCTGGCCATACACCTGTTCATTTCTTTCGTTCAACTGGTGGGCTGAACAAAAGAAAATGACGCGATTCCTCCATCAACACAAACAGAATACCAATCAGAGCGGGCAGCTCATTGGCTGGCGGCTCTGATCCCACTATGATTTTCCAGCTGGCTCCTTCAATCAGCAGATCGATGAATGCCAGCTGAAGAGGAGCCGACAGTCACACACACTGTGCGAAATTCAGCCGGTACATTAAAAAACAGCCGTAATTCAGCCAGTGTATGGGCACCTTTAGAAAGAAACTCTTGTGAATATTTTAGGCCTCATATACAGCTTGTTCAATGCCACCTCACCTTCAACTTGACAATCCAATTGGTTTTCCAAAAAATAGTTTTTACTTCACATTGACTGGACACAAAACGGTTGATTTACTAAAGCAGTAGAGCATATTCTCTATCAGAGTGAAATTTGCCTATCTTAGTGAATGAGGTGAAACAAAGTGAAAATTCGCTAGGCAAATAATACCCAAATGTGCAAGTTGATGTTATATACTAATCTAAGTGAATTTTCTCTTTGTATGTTGTGACATTGTCTTTCCCATGTCACAACATTATTACTACAGTATGCATATACAGTATAACATATGAAAGAAAGCCCCACCTGCACAGTTCACCTTTCAAAAAACCAACTCATACAAACTTTACAAAAATAAACTTGTTTCTTAGAGAAAATAGCTAAACAACCATGAAAATCAAATACATTAGATCCTCTGAAAAAACGAAGTGACCCGGTCATAAGGGCACAAGTTAGAGAAGCACTTGATAGGTCAATGGTAACTAAAAGAGCTAAAGAGATACATAGCTGATCTATATAGGTCAATAAACCAGGATGGGCCAAAAATTTGGAAAGAAAAATTATGAGAACTCATTGCTAAAAAAAAATGCCACCGATATATCCCATCTGAACTTAGGCAAAAATGATGCGAGACTCGGCAAACATCAGGAAAAAGGTCCTCTGGATTTAATATACTTTTGAAAAAAATATGTGGGAGAAAAGTTCTTTGAATTGAATACACAATAAGGAGATCAGTTACATCAAGGACAGTTGTGGATTGCATATTATGTCATGCCTAATTGCTGTTGTCATTGGGAATCACAGTCAGTTCCTGTGCTCAACACTGACAGAAAATTATTCTAGCTGTGCACGCATCATATACAAGTCCTCCATTAACAGTAGGACAGAGGTATGATGATTTTTGTCAGTGTTCCTGTTACATGACTGTACGGCACATGGCTGCCAATCATCTAAACATGTACTCTAATGTACTTATGGGGAACAATATGGGCAGCATCCGGCACAAAGGCCTTTACTAGGGAATGAGAAGCAAGAAAGCCCTTCACTAGGGAGTGAGAAGCAAGAAAGCCCTTCACTAGGGAGTGAGAAGCAAGAAAGCTCTTCACTAAGGAGTGAGACGCAAGCAGTTGTCAAGACAGATATCTGACGCTTGATGGTACTGAAGGCTAGACATATGCAGCGGCTAAAAATTTGTTTCGTTTAGTTTCGGATTTTGTTTTTTGGAATTTGCATTCTATATGTGTTTCGGGAATCGGATTCGTATTCGGAATTCGTGTCGGATTCGGACGAATTCAACTTGAGGTGGGGTAGCAGAATTGGCACATTTGTAATTTCTGGTTGCTGTGCTCTAGTCTTTACTATTAAAGGGACATTAAAATCCTTCTCTTAATTTGTTTTTATCCATTTAAATGTTAACAGTGCACGCACAGGATTTGGACGGAATTTGTTCCAAATCCGAAATTTCGGATTCAAAATTTTGGATTCGGATGATTTCGGATATGTTATATTTCAGAAATTCGGATGTTCCGAATCTACAAATTTCCGAAATTTTGTCAGAATTTCGAAACTAATCGCACATGTCTACTGAATGCTGATTGAGGAAGGATAAAATGTGACCCACGCTGTACTTTAGAAGGGAACTTCCTTGCTTTTCACCAACCCAGATAGCAAGAAATTGCCTGCATTGCAAATCTCCAGACCGGCGAGCTTGCAGATCTCTTGCTAAGACCCAGTGGCGGCTCTAGAGTTTGCGAGGCCTTAGGCAAAAAAACATGAGGCCCCACTTAGGCCCATAATGGAAAAAAATGCAAGCGATAAAAATGAAAGGTATGAAACGTATATATTAGGACATTCTTTAAATCCTATGAACTATGAAATCCTGTGGGGTCTAACCAGCCTTGTTAGACCCCCACAGAGCCCTGGTGAGACCCCACAGAGGGCTCTCTAGGATCTCAACAGGGCTGTCAAAAGGGCTCTATGTAGTGAGTGTTACCTGTTACCAGGGCTGCATCTCACAATGATGCTTTGCGGGCAGGGACCAGATCTCACCATCCTGTGAAGGTCGCATCTCGCAGGCAGGAGTGGATGGGATCGTGCAAGACCAGCTCGTTCCCGGCGACATCTGCCTCTGATGATAAACTCCGCCCTCCCAGCCAGATAGAGATCCTCGTGCGGTGGATGGGAGGGGTGAGGTCTCGTCTCATTGGCTGGTGGACGGAGCTCCAGCAGACCAGACGAGTGGATAGACCGAGAAAACGGATGAGCTCTCAGCCCTGTCGCTGTTCTGTCAAACAGAGTCTCGCTTTGACAGCGACAGGGCTGAGAGCTCATAATGTTACCTGGCTTGCAGGTAATGTGCCGACCGGCCAAATTAGGCGAGCGCGAGGCCTAAGGCGACCGCCTAATTTGCCTAATTAGAGAGCCGCCTCTGCTAAGACCTGCAGGACTCTTGCTGTAGACTTGCCAAGCAGATTTGCTAAAAATTCAAAAAGTGTCAACTAGAACTTGTGCTGCGAGTGTTCTGTAAGTCTACAACTTGCCAGGAATGTGTGCAGCAAGTTAACACAAATTACAATTTAACCCTGCCACAAGTTTGTGGCAAGTTATCCTTGCTATCTGGGAGCCTTCTAGGTGTGATGGTAGTCCTTGTGGGAGGTCTATTTCCTAGCTTTTAGGAGCATAAGGATGACAGCAAACCAAAAGCTCTCTGTCCTTCAAGATCTAGCTTCAACAGCCATGGTTTTAAAGCTAGCGACAAGCAGGGTAGAATACCCGTCCTTTGGAATGGAGGCCTGGACAATCCAGTAGTGTCCACAGAGTCTGTCTGGAGTTTACTATGTCTGCATACCATAGTCTACTGTGCCAGTTGGGGACCACTGGGATGTCCTCCACCTCTATCCTGCCAGCTATTAAAGGATTGAACTCCCTGTATCCTGTGATGCATGGTCAAGAAACACTCTTATTGCTAAAAAAAAAAAGGGTAAGCAAACAGTATGGTGTTAATAGTCCTTTACATTTTCATCATTCTGTTTCCCCTTAAGCATTAAGGACCAGTTCCATTATGATTACTATTCTGTGTGTATATTTACATACTTCTTTTGGTTCCCAATTTTTGCATTTCTCATGCTAGTTGTTATTGGAGATGATAGACATGTTATACAGCAGGCAGCAGAATTTCCATTCTTAATCCAAGTAAATCACTGAAAGTGTGTTGTCATGCTTTTCGAGTCTCACCTAAGCAGAACACGACAAACATGTGTGAACCTAGCGGTCTCTCTTTACCCTTTAATCCCATATGTGCGCACATACATACTTTAAATGCTTTAATCCTATAGCATGTTTAGGCTTTTTTCCCTCTTCCTTTGTAAAATGTATTTATTTTGTAATTTCAAGATCTCCTTCAGCCACAAAACATTCCTGTCATCATTGTTAAATGTCTGCTACACATAAAACAGTTGCATATCCGAAAGGCTGGTCTGCTGCTCTCCTCGCAAAACTGCTTTTGATTGTGAAAGTACTGTGAACCCGGACACGATGTAGACAGTGTTGACAAGCAGTATAAAGGTTAGTAAGCCATGTAATTTGTTCGTCTGCAGACAGTTATAAACTCTTTACTTTGTTACTCCCCTAATTTCGACATTTTTATCCTTCATATTGTTTTCTTAACTTTTGCATGTTTTCTTAGATGGTCTCTTAAACAGTTGAATTTTTCTGCCTTTACACAGCTGTGAGAGATGGTGAACCTTTAATTATTTTTCTGGACTGCAGCATGAACGGTTTCAAAAGTAATACCTGAATTTTAGTTGCAGTAATACAGACACTCTTATTTGGCAAACAGCACATATGATTTTTTTTCCCAGTCTTCAACACCTTGGTAACATTTCTGCCTCTAGGAGGTTGGACACTAGACAAAACCAAAGCCACAGCCCATTTAGAGGCTAGACCCCCTACATTTAGTGCTGCTGGCATTGTCGTACTAGGCCCCAGATCATGGATATTGACTGCTGCACTTTTTTTAACATTGCCATACCACACCGCAAATTTGTATACTCACTGCAGCAGCTGTCCTGCTCCTCTGTGTCACACTGGACCCCCAGATCCAGATATTTGCCCACAGCAGCCATATGTGGGCTTAGTGCTCATACCAGATTCCAAGATTAGCATATGCACTGCATGGCCACCATGTTCCTAATCTGTCATAATTCAGATGCAGATACTCAACGCTGTGGCTTCACCCAGCTCGATGTTATATCTGACCCCTAGATTGTTGATATTCACTAAGGATTTACCCCTCAGTGGTGAGTAGGCTACATGCAGAAGTCTTCTGCTGTGTCTTCAAAGGGCCTAGACGTGATGGAGCAGTTCATTCTTTACCTTGGGGCAGTGCCTCAAACACCATGATAAAGGATTTCCCAGTTATCAGTTAATTGATTTTGTGGTCAGGGTTACTTCGGTTTCCGAATCTTCATGACCCCTACTGATACCAACCTGATGTGTGCCATGATTTTGTGGTCAGCGTGCCAAATAAGTGGGCACGCTCTAGTGAAATGATAGAACCTGGGGAAGGGCGGGAGGGTCAGACGCGACTTCGCCGTAACGTGACGAGGAGCTCCCTGTCCCCCTTCTTAAGGGGAGGAGAGCCAGCGGGACTCCTCCCACAAACCTTGGCCTATTACTTGTGGTCATTTAATTACGTGGGCCGGCACACCGTGCCGGGACGCGGCTGACCCTGCGCCTATCCGGAACGAGTGACCCGAGTAATGCTTGGTGTTTACTCCAAGTTGGGCCAGGAGCACCCGCACATGCCGGATGAAAACACTTGAAGTCAACGGGTCGTGGGGAAACGGCAACAGAGGACTGTCTTCTGGCCGTGTCGCTAACTGGGAGTTTAACTGGTCCAGCACCTTGACGGGGCACCACGCGTTGTCGGAAGGGAAAAAAGTGACATTGCCGCAAAGCCAACCGAGGCCGCGGCGTCCGAGACGACCTGCGGAGAGGATTTCGTAGCCTGCGGTATAAACATGGAAATCCCATTCCACCTCTGCAGAAACTCATCCCACATCAGCAAGTCGGCCCGACCGGCCGCATCCACGTGGATCAGGGCATCGAGTGCTAACCATGCAAATCACGTCCCGGAAGATGCCGAATGCCAAGACAAACTCCGGAATCGACAGCTTCCGAATTTAACCGGGCATCCCTAGCCTTCAACACCACTGACACCTCCCCACATGAGTAAGACTTGTTATCCGCCACGTCATGGGCCGCAATCAACAGCGACGCCAGGTTGACATCCTTGCCCTCCAAGATGTCCTTCTTAAGGTGTGCCGGGACAAAATGAGCCGGAGTAACAACGGGAGGGAAGCAGCTCATACCTGGATCTGCCACCGTCCCGGACGTACCCGCAACCACCAGTGGGACGCTACCCATGACCAGGTCCCCGCCCACCGGGGCAGGCACGGCATCCGCTAACTACACTAACTGACCTGACGTGACAGTCCAGCGGCCTGAACCAAACGTGCAAACTAAACTAACCGTTAACTACAGTAACCGACCTGACGTGACAGTCCAGTGGCCTGAACCAAACGTGCCAACTAACCAACCTACAACTACAGCAACTGACCCGACGTGACGGTCCAGCGGCCTGAACCAAACCTGCGAGCAGTAAGGTTCTCCCTGTCCCCCTTCTTAAGGGGAGGAGAGCCGGCGCAACTCCTCCCACAAATACGGCCAAGATACCTTGGCCTATTACATGTCTATACCAGAGAAATAGCCTGACATGGTTTTCCCCATTCCCAAACCCTTTTCTTCCTTCTATCTAATCCCCTTGGGACTGGTAAATAAGTAGATGGCACCACAATCACATCAAAGTGCATGTGCAGCATCTGAGAAGTGGTGGAATCAGTTGGAGCAGCCATAGTCTCGGATTCCACTCAGGGGTCTTCCATGGCTAGATAGGAACTTTATTTAACAGATTCGCTTTCACTGCTTATTGGTACCACACTTGATGTGTTCCGGCTGATCGGCGGTATCTTATGGCACCAGTAATTGGACATCTTTCTCTGCCTCTAACGCCCCAGGATAGGGATTTACATCAATTAATTTCCTCTGGCACATATCGTGCACATTTACTTCCATGGGTTTCTATACAACTTGGGACATTTCAGGCCAGTTCAGACCCTCCTCTTGCTTTTTGGAAGGCCCTTCATATTCGTAATTTTTTTACGCAGTCTATAGGAAGATTAACAGATCTGTCCCTGCTGACAGATTTTGAAAAGATGTGTTTGGATCCTACCCCCATTTGCCACGGTATTTCTGTGTGTTTATTGAGTGATCCACCAGACCAATTTTCACTGGTGTAACTCTCTAAATGGGAGAGGGACTTGGGTACCTCCTTTACGCATAGTCAAAAAGACAGGATATTACAGGGGACCCATAAAGCGTCGACTTCTAGTAAGATTCAGGAGAAAGGGTTCAAAATCCTTTTGAGGTGGTATAGGGTGCCGAGGACATTACCCAAGATCTTTCCACAGTGCTCACCACTCTGCTGGCAATGTAATGAACTCACCACTCTGCTGCAACGTAATGAGCAGGAGTGCTCCCTGCTGCATATCTTATCTGCGACACCTCCTTAGATACAGCTCAATAGCGGCCTGCATCAGGTCGGCAACTGTGCTTTTTTTAAAGGGTACTTTGGTTAAAATATTGGTCTGTGGATAAACTCTCTAAAAAATGATTGGTCTAGCCTCCCTTAACAGAGGAAAGGCTATTTGGGGGCTTCTCCAGATCATCAAGGACACCACTGGTGGGAAGGCACACTTTACCCATACACGCAAGTCTTCTTCCTACCATTGTTCTAAAGTGATCCTTTTGTTTTGAGAACTTTAAATCCACCTTATCCTCTGCAAAGTCCAATCTGAAGTCCAGACTGAAGCCAGCTTCCTCTGAAAAACCTTCTACTCCATGAAACCTTCTACTGCCTCTCCCCACCTATTTACAAAAGGGTTGGGGGAAGATTGCTGGTGTTTGCCTAATTCTGGCTCCCTTGAGTAAGGGAAATGGTACTGACAAGATGCAAGATAAGCAGGCAGAATAGGAGATAGCCATACAGGTTGGGGTAGGGAGTTCCAGAGGATGGGAGAGACTCCGGAGAGTCCAGGAGGCAAGCACAGGAGGAGTTAGCAGGGGAGCTAGAGAGCAGATGGTCTTCAGAGGGGTGAAGAGGATGGTTTGGGTGATATTTTGAGATCAGGATGGTGGTTGGTAACTTTGTATGCTGCTGTTAGGGTTTTAAATATTATTCTTTGAGTGGTCAGAAGCAAGTGGAGTGATTGGCAGAGAAAGTTTGCAGACACTGAGCAGTTGGTAAGGTAAAGTAGTCTGGCAGCAGCAGCATTCAATACAGACCAAAGGGGGGTAGCCTGTGTAGAGGTAAGCTAATAAGGAGGGAGTTGCAATAGTTGAGGCGAGAGATAATATGTAGCTTAGTGGTTTCATTGGTTAAAAGGGTGCATATTTTGGAAGTGCTGCGGTGGGGAAGGTGACAAAATCTAAACGGGAATTGGAAGAAAGTCAGAGTTCACGATTACACCTAGAACCCTTGGAGGGGGTTGGTTGGGGGGTAATATCATGAGCTCAGTTTTTGAAACACTGAGTTTTAACAAGTGGTGCGACGTCCTTACTGAAATGTCAGGTAGTAGACTAATGGTGTGCAAGGAGACTGAAGGGGTGAGCTAAGGAGTGGAGAGATGCCTATCTCAATGTTCTGATCTTTCACCTGCAGCAATGCTTTTTGCACTTTGCACTTTGAACCCCCTGCTAGCCTGTGACTACTGACAGGCACCTGGACACCCTGTGTATCTCTGATGGTTTTTCAAGGCCAATATTTTCTGCCCCTTTACTGGACGATCCTCACTATAGATGTGAGCCTCTCACGTTTGGAAGGAGATCTTGGCCCCCTGTCTGTACAGGGGCAATAAACATGGGGGGGAGGGGTTTAAACTTTTGAAGATTTGTGCCATATGGCTATCTCTCTTCCATTGGACCCTACAACTGACAAGTCACATAAGCACACATAAACCAAATCAAGGTGGAACAAGTCAAGCAGAAGTGCAAGTAATAGAACACATCTTCTGCTGGGTAGAAGATCAGGTCCTGGATCTTTCTGAGATTCACATGCCTAGAATAGAGAACTGGCCTGCAGACTTTGAGTTGCCAGCACATTTACCCAGGGGCATAATCCCTCCGTCAGGTGGAGTACCTCCAGATCTGTCAATGGTAGGGCACAGCAGAGGTAGATTTGATGGTGTCCTATCACAGTCAAAGGGCTCCTAGGATTAACCTCCCCACTGGAACTTTTTACTTCTTCTGTGGAGCATCAAGTCATAAGGCATTTCCATAACTATGCTAATTCAAGATTGGGCAAATAGCCTGTACGTCACCCTAATTTTTCTGGGTGCAGATGCTCTGTGGCCTGTCCCTGTCCTGCCAGATCTGCCCCAGGATACTTTATCCTGCTTCGCGGTTGCTGAATTTATCAACATTGCTATTGGAGCCTAGGTTCTAAGACACAGTGGTCCCTCAGAGGATGCCATCTCCATTATGCCACATAACGTGCTTCTGTTTATTGGGTAAATCCCCACACCTTGGAAGCCTTTTTCTGATGGTGTGAGGCCCTTATACGTAAACCTAGAACCATTCCAGCCACTTGGCTTCAAGCTTTCTCTAGTCTGGCATTGACCAGCATCTGACAGGGACAGATCTTGTTTCAATAAACCTTGCCCTCTCCTTCCCTGGTTTTCACCTTTGTCCAAGGCATCATGCAAAGTAATAGTGGCCCCCTGGCTCCATGGGACCTTAATCTGGTGCTTCAGTGCATTAGTATTCACCATTGAAACCACTTCGCAAGGACAGTCTTATAAGTCTCCCTTTCTCATTCTTCACAGGAACAAGGTTCTATTGCAACCCTGGCCACCCTTTTATGCCAAAGAATATGTCTGCCATTCACCTTAACTGTAAATTGTATTTATATTTTTTTGTCTGTCTCCTTCACATCCTAAAGAGATTACTCTATACTTTTAAAGGCCTTGGCTTCCAAGAACATACCTACAATTTGTCATTCCAAAAATTCTATGAAGGAGATCTGTCACCTAGCTTAACCATCTCTCACTTGATTTACCAGATCATTTTGTAAGCTTATTTTCTCAAAGAACTGGAGCACCCATTCCATTTAACTGCTCACTGGTTTCGCCTAGGGTCCAACCATGTAGAGGTAGTAGCTATATTTGAGTGTCCCCAAACAACTTCTAGAAAATTATTTTATTGTGAGTACAATAATCCCTTTTTCACATTGCCATATGTTTAAAATGGTTTAAAAAGCAATTGAAGATCAAAAGTATGCAGAACATTTATATGTAGTAACTAGTGGAGTGGAAGTATTGCAGTTCAGAGTCATTTTGACCCATTCATGTAACTTTAGTATGTGTATATTTTTGGAATGTCTTGGCAGTATTTTGAAGGAAATGAGGCCAGGTCTTTAAACTGTATTCTGGATCATTATGTTGCATGCTATATAGCAAGCTATGTTCACACACACAAACACATTGACATCCTACTGTAGAAATTACTGTTGAAACAATGATTTTAGAACATTTGGACCATGAGACAGCAAAAACAGCCCTACACCATAACAATCTCTCCACCAGGCTTCAAGGTTAAAATTTGACATTTCGGGTTTTAAATACAGCATTTTGTTCCATACAAACATAGAGCTCTGTATGTTAGCCAAAAATGTTAACTTTTATCCAATATGTCTAGACCACACTGTGCTAGTTGGGCTCTGGAACATCCAGGTGGCCTGTAGCAAACAACAGACTGCTATTTTATCCTATAATATTTAAATAATCCAATCATCTAAATATTCATTAATGAAATGCCAAGTAAAATGTGCAGGCTGTCTGTCTAACAACACTGCATATATTTAATACTATAACTTGGATGAACATCAGATTATATTTGGGGAAGCATTCATGTAAAATTCCAAGAAACATGAATGATAGGAGCATCCAGTGCAATGATCTGCCTTCATTTCAGGTGTTAATGTTAATGATTGTGCTGGGGAGGCTTGAACTAGGTGAGTTAGGTGATGACATAATTATCAAACCATTCAACTATGTTGGACTTGGCATTTTGGGGCACTTGGCAGGTATCTAGAATGTGTGCCAAGCTTTTCCCCAACAGATCACTGAGACACAGAACCTTAGGGTTCACATACTTTTCCAAAAAAGTTAATTACAAAAAAATGATGGGAATATATTTTAAGCAATTGTAAATCTTCAGGCAAAATATGTGTTCATTTTAGATATAGTGTAGAATGGTTAAATCCCCTCTTTTTTTTGCCATCTGTGTCCTTTATCTCTGTGTGCGGAGATTTACCTTCACTTTTCATTCTGGGGACACAACAGAAAGTGAAAGAAAATCTCTCCAAAGTGAGGGAAATTCCATGTCCCTGGAATTGAAACATTTTACTCTATTCCTGCTGTGGTAACAGCTCTAACTTCTAGATTTTTCCTTACTTTCTGTCCATGTGGTCACCAGGACAAATAAAGAGGAGGAATCTCCCTAATAGGGATACAGACAGCAATAACAACTTCACAAAAGGGTTTAACCCTTTCCATCTTCTTCCAGTACCAATAAAAAACGTTTTTACTTTACAAACACTTTTAATAATATACATAAATAAATATATAATAGTGTTTAGTGGCGTTCTATATGAAAAATTATTACTTATTTTAGGAGGGCTTTACATTCCCCTTAATTTTTTTAATATACAGGATCTATATAGCGCCAACAGATTACGCAGAGCTTTACAAAGTAATAGGAGACAGTAAGATTACAATTCAATGCAAGAGAAAAAGGTTAGGGGACCCCCATTGTGAGAGCTTACAATCTAAAAAAAAATGTTAATACCCTGTGAGTGCATACACTTTAGAAACTATTAAAATACCTTGAAAAATATAGGCGAATAAATATTTTTTAAAAATGTTTACAATGAGCAAGTCTAGTTCTAATATGAGATAGAAGTTATAGCCAGTACATGATTTACTGTTAGAGAAGCCAGCAGTGGTAAATTACATGGGGATAGAAACAAAAATGTCATCAGCTAGCTATATTGTACATTAATAACATCAAATATAAGTGACATATATTTCTCTTGGTATTAAACTTACATAGGATTTATGTATCCTCATAACTATAAAATTGTATTTTTAGTTTGGTTGCCTCTTTGGTAACGCATGCAACATTACGTACATTAAGATACTGTAATTCACAAATCTGAAGCCACATTGTAACTAAACCTCTCAAAATAAGTCAACATATACAAACACTACAAACTTTATACTGACTACAATGCATATTACAAATAATATGACAGCCATAATAATGTCCTATATTCTATCAGATTCGGTAACAGTTAATGTGATAAGTCGTGATTTAAAAAAAGCTTTCTAAGTTAAAGCAAAATTCTGGGAGGGGAAAAACATTAATCATAGAGTGGCATAATCTTCTGCAAGTAAAACATTTACATTCTTTGGTTTGTTTTTTTTTTACACAGGGATGCTAGCGATGTTGGTTTTGGTGTAGAACATTCGGTAACAAAAAAAAAGTAAAAATAAAACAACATCCAACAATGTGCCTGACTTTCAACCTGTCCCTAACCTTTGTCTGCATCACGACACTTATAAGAAGTCTATTTAGAAGTGCTTTAACACGATTCACACATTTTCTAATTGGATTCAAGTGTGAATTCTGGGTCAAAGTTGAGTGAATTTTGTGTGAAAACATTAAAAAAAAACACCCCTAGTGTATGTAAACCTAGTCATTAAATTTTTATTTAGACTTTACCATGTTCATGCAATATGAAAAGTAATTTTCCATATTCTCAAATCTGCAGCTATCATTAAAATAATACTTGTTATCCTGCCTTGAGGGTCCTCGTTCAAGGACTTCCTGTCATAGAGTGACAAGGCTTTGTCCATGTCTCTCTCATTTGTGCTCCTGTTGTCAGACTGTCACACAGAGCACAAATGGGAAAGATTACAAGTGGCAGTTTCAACACAAAGTATGCAGGTATAATCTAATATTTTGACCATCAGGAAACTTTCTCTACAGGGCTGTCTTTAATATTAATTGGGCCCTGGGCAAGATTTTGCTGAAGGGCCCCCACAACACTCCTGTCTCCATCTCCTGCCCTCCCACTTCCCGACCCAGACTTCCATATCCACCTACATCCCCTGAAAAAAACTTAAACATTTTTTTATTGCAGTAAACTCAGGACTGTGCAATGCAATTAACTCAAGAATGCAGATTTTTAAACCATACATCTACATTATTTGTAAAATGCATATGTTGAAAATACAATGCACCATGCAGCAAGTGTTCAGGGACATGCAATGTAAATGCAATACTGATTTTACTAATTTAACCACGTATTGGTACATTTGTTCTATACTATTTGATAAACCATACAATAAGATTTAAATTAAAAGTCTTATTGTATGATTTATCAAGTATTACAGAACAAATGTACCAGTATTAGTAAAAATCCTTTTTGCATTTACATTGCATGTACCCGAACACTTACTGCATGGTGCATTGCATTTTTTCCAAATTCTTTATACATGAAATAGTAGAAAAACCAGAAAAAAAAACACATTATAGGAATAATCCACAGTAAACAATATTAGCAGCTATATCAATAGAACATGTGCATTAGATGAGAGAAAATAATATAGTGTTATCATATACAAAATACATGTATATCCAAAGTGGCTCAGAGACCTTACACGTATTGTGCAACACATGCACACACTTTATAGCAAAACTAGCAATTAAGGACAAGGCCTCTGAGAGATGAGAAACAAATGAAGAAGTAGAAGAGAGATGAGGAAAGGAGAGCAGGAAAACACAGAAGAAGATAAAGGAAGGAGAGTATAGGGTAAGAGAGAGAGGGGAAAGGGGGGGGGGGAATTCCCACTCCAAGAAAAGGTAGCTGGTCATAACCCTGAAAAGGTGTCCACCTTAAAGTCCAGGAGAAAAGAAAACATGGAGGAGCAAATCTCTAGTGTAAGTAAACAAGTCAAGAGGACATGTAGTGAAGGTATCGGTCTGAGTGTCTGAAATAAGTCCAAAAAGGGCTCCGGGTAGAATTACATTTCTCCTCGGTATTGTTTAACAAGTCTGTCAGGTCTTCCATCTCATATATATATCGTTGACTTTGGAAAACCATAGCCGAACCGAGGGAGGGTGAGGAGACTTCCAAAACAGTGGGACACATGCCCTGGCTGCGTTTATCAAGTGGATTGAGAGGGAAGACCTATATCTAGAAAGTGATCTCTTAGTTAAATGAAGAAGGCAGGCCGCTGGTTTTTCTCTCAGGTCTACCATGGTCAATTGTGCCACTATCAAGTGTACTGAGTTCCAGAATTACTGCAACTTCTTACAGGACCAGAAAATGTGCAACAAGGTGCCAGTTGCAGAGCCACAATTTCAACACTGGGAGGGAATAGAGTTATTCATTTTGTGTAACATAGCAGGAACCCTGTACCATGTCGTAAGGATTGTATATCCTGTTTCATGATATTTGGTCGCTAAGGAAGACTTGTGTGCTATGGACAGCATATTGTCATACTCAAAGGTCGTAAGGTCTAGATTCAGATCTGCCTCCCACTTAAGAAAGTAAGAAAAAAGTCTGGAGGAGGGTACAGTAGCAACTTGTTGGGCAGGAATATTGCCCCTACACATATTTTTAAAGGTTTTACAAGGTCTATCAAGAGTCTCCAGTGAGGGGATCATTTGCAGAAAGTGTCTGAGTTGGAGGGCACTCCAAAAATTCAAGGTGGGTTCTACCAATGATTGTAAGTTAGGACCGGAGAGCCAGCAGGAATTAGAATGAAGGTCCAGCATTCTAAATGTATTTGCTGAAACGAGCCGGTGGAGTTGTTTGTTCTCAAAGCCAGGCCGAAAGTCAGGGTCACCAAGAACCAGAGTGAGCGGAGAGGGGAAAGGAGGTATAAAGGATTCTTGGAACACCCTTTGGGCCCCATTTTAGTAGCGTTAATGAGGGGGTGTCTGCAAGGCAATCCCACCCCTAGACTTAGAGAGAGATAAAAGCTGGCGTTTAATGCGGTGTGATCCATCAGCCCAGACAAAAGAAGCAAATTCTGCATGAAGCTTCTGGAAGACGTATATATGGTAAGTATATAGGAATGGCCTGCAGAAGGTACAGTATATGGGGTAAAATTGTCATTTTTAGGGAATTACAGCGTCCAAACCAAGTCACATATAAGGAGCATCACTCTCGATAGCCTCGTAGAGAGTAGAAAAATCAGAGGTGAGAGCGGTCCCCAAGTATTTAAGTTGTCGGTTCTCCCAACAGAAGGAAAATGTATGTTTCAAACGGAGAGGAGGCATGGGGAGACAAGGAGATATTGAGAGCCGCTGACGTCCATATATGTGTAGAATATCCAATAGGTGAGGTAAAGAGGTCTCTGGGTCTGTGATAAATAAGATAAGATGGTTGGCATACACCGCAAGCTGTGGGACCCCGAAGGTACATCCAGGCAAACACACATGGAGGTCCATACCGCGCACAGGAGAGGCTCAAGAGATAAAGGAAAAATAAGAGGGGACAGGGGGCAACCCTGACGTGTACCGTTGGACAGTGAAAAATAGTCAGAGCGTGTGTCATTAACATTAATGGCCGCAGTGGGAGAGGAATACAATGCAGAAATCTACCTAAAAATATGGGCACCTAAGCCAATGTGGCACAGGGTGGCACGCAGAAATCTCCAATCAACCCTGTCAAAAGCTTTTCCCACATCGGTCGAGAGTAGCATTAGAGGTATGGCACGGCCTTTGGCCTGATGAATAACATTTAGTACCCTTGTGGTGTTATCCCTCGCTTCCCTACAGGGTATGAAGTCCGCCTGATTTTAGGTAGGAAGGGCAGGAGTCTGGTTGCTATCATCTTAGAAAATAATTCTAGGTCAACATTAAGTAACTATAGGGCAGTGCAGGCTGCCAGATCGAGCCGCATCTTTGTCTGGTTTCAGGATGACAACAACATGAGAACGTAAAGTGTCAACTGGAATTGGAGCATCTAACAAGAGAGAGTTAAAAGCATCTAGAAAGGGGGAAGAAAGAACCAGCAAAAAAAAGTTCTATAATATGTAATCAACCTGGTACCTTGCCAGTACGGACAAGTTTAACTGACATCTGCAATTCCTCATTTGTGATTGGGGATTCCATCGGGTCTCTAACCAATTACGAAAGGGATCGCATACCCATTTGTCAGATGGGCTGGACTCGAACATCGAGATTTCAGCATGTTTGGTGAACACACAGACTCTCAGGGCGTGCACAGTGCCTTGTGAAGCCCTGATTGGGTAAAGCAATGCAGCTGACCACAGGTCAGGTGCAAGACCATACCCAATCACAGCACAGTGCACTGTGAGAGCCATGATTGGACAAAGTGTCCACCGACTTGCGGTCTCGTGGACACTGAAGGCTCAGAGGTGACTGCGGACTGTGCTTTTTGTGGCTCCTTTTTTTGGGGGGGGGCTTCCTCTAAAACCTTCCTGTTTTAGACAGTTGTCTGCTTGTCACCTTTCCCCATCACCTCTTGGGGCGTCCTTTATGTCCTCGGGCACGCTTCGATGTTGGGCTCTTGCTATGCTGGTCTGGCCTGGCGCGCATGGATTACTCTCTAGAAATTATCTCCTCTATCTCCTGAGGAAGGGCTTGGAGTGTGAAACGCGTTGAGAATCACTATTCCTGACATAATAAGAGGCATATGTGTGCTGTATGAGTACAAGGATATGTTACATCGACTATGTTTGTTATGGTCCCCTAGCCTCATACTATAATTCTGGAATAGTTTATTTTGAGATCAGTTTGTTTTTGCTTTCTGAAATGTGCACATGTCAATTATGTTGTTAAACATTTTTAACCTTTGTATAATAAAGAATCCTTATTTTATCATATCGTCATTTTTTGCTTTTGTCACTTGGTACCTAAAAAGCCCCACTTTTTGGTACCGCTTTTAATTTATAACATTTGTATCGTGTTTTTTTCTGGATTTTTGGTTGATATTCTGTCTCTATCATTTAAAATACACCTATGATAAAAAAAAATATAGACCTTTCATTTCTTTGCAAGTGGGCAAACTCACAAAATCTGCAGGGGATCAAATCATTATTTTCTTCACTGTAATAAATTATGTGTCAGAAAGGCAAGCTACCCTGTTGCACTTTGCTATGTTAGAGTATAACTAACTATTGGAAAGTTTCTTTTGTTTTCATACTGGAATGTGATGTAAGCAGGGCCGCCATCAGGGGGGTACGGCCGATACGCAAGTAAGGGGCCCGGCGCCGCCTGAGGGGCCCGGCCGGGTACCTTACATGAGTATCGGCCGACGGCCGTACAGGTGACTGGCAGGACGTGGAGGCGGCCGGGCCCCCGCACCACCGGAGGAAGCCGGGGGCCCACACACTTGAGATCCTCACCTGGAGTGCTCTCTCTGTGCGGGCCTCCCGTGTCCCCCTGTCTCCAGTCTGCCTCCACTTCAGTGACAGACTGCACATTACGTTTTTAAAGATGGCCGCCGCGAGTAGTGGCGGCCATCTTTAAACCTGGCTAGTGCCCACATCTCATTTAATATATTGCCGAAATGGCAATATATTAAATGAAAATGATTCTCTGGTGCTCCAGTGCAGAATCAGTATGATCTGCATCTGTTGCTGATGCAGATCATACTGATCGCTCCCTCGTGGTGCCGTCAGTGACACAGGCAGGGATCGATTAGTAGGTCTGCATCAGCCTGAGATGCAGATCACACTGATCCTACACTCCACCATTACTATAATCCCCATGTGTCACACTGGAGCCCAGGAATGCAGCCCCCCCTTCCTGCAAAACAGGTAAGTAGAAGAGGGGGACATTTTTTTATTAAATATTGTTATTAGTTGTGTGTGTATGTGTGTTTTTATTGTGTGCTTTTTTAATGTGTGCGTGATTTTTTTTTAATTAATAAAGCTATGTGTGTGTGTTTTTAATGAGTTTGTGATATGTGTGTTTCATTACGTGTATGTGTGTTTTTTTTTTTTTAACCACTTCCCGCGGGTTCATGTAAATGTACGTGCTCCGCTGGAAGTGGTTATACCAAGAATATGGCTGCTCCTTGTACCGTTTTAAGGCCTGTTCACACCACTTGCAGTGCGCTCCGGCCGGAACGCACTGCATCGCATTGCGGCCAGCTCACTTTTTTGCCGTGCTGGAGGGGGCGTGGTGGGCCATTGAATGACACTGTAGCCACGCCCTCTGGCCACAATGCGATCGCCCGCACAGGATCGCAAGGCACATTGTGCCTGCAGTGCCTTCGGGTGCGGTGTGATTAAAATGCTGCAAGCACTATTTTGATCGCACCGCACCTGAATGCACTGCAGACACAATGTACCTTGCGATCCTGTGTGGGCGATCGCATTGCAGCCGGAGGGCATGGCTACGGTGCCATTCACTTCAATCGGACCGGAGCGCACTGCTTATGGTGTGAACTAACCCTAAGCCCTTCGTCCAGTAGACATGTGCGATTCGTTTCGGAAAAATTAGTTTTCAGGACGAAATTCATTAGCGGTCGTCTGTACACATTTTCGTTTGTGGATGAATTTTCATTGCAGCAAAGTGACAAAAACATTTTTTTTATGTCACTTTGCTGCAATGAAACGAACGATATGAACATTCGTACCGAATACCGCTAACGAATTTCGTTCCAAATCCCTAAAAACAAAATAATACAAAATCCGAATCAAAACAAGCTGAAACGAAACAATTTTTTTATGCAGTGCACATGTCTAGTGTCCAGCGCGTCACGAAGCCCTGCGTCCAGCGGGTAATGTGACTGTGGGTGGGGACACGAGTGTAAGCTCCTCTGTACAGAGACTGATATGACTGGGGGGAGGGCACATTAGAATGCAAGCTCCTCTGTACAGAGACTGATGTGACTGTGTGTTAGGTCCGCGGTGTGGGCCCGAGATGATGAGGAGGACCTCCCTTGCAACCCTGTCTGATGAGCACTGGGTTGGAGACAGTGTGTGTCAGGCAGGGGGTGCACGGGTGCCGGATCAGGATACCAGGTGTCAGCAACAGGTAGTGTGCAGGCAGGATAGGCAGCCGTGCAGGATCCTAGAAGGCAAATAGAGAGGTCAGACAAGCCGGGTTGGTAACAGGCGGGCAGCGAAGTACAAGGCGGAATCCAATGGAGAGTCAAGAGGCAAGCCGGGTCAGTAGGAGGCAGGCAACAAGGTACAGAAGGGTAATCCAGGAGAATAGTCAGGGAGGAAGCCAGGTCACAGGTATCAAACAGGAGCAAGATCAACAGACGACTGGTGCTGGCTGAAAATCACACAGCAATGATCTAAAGCCCTGTGGGGCTTTAAATAGGCTGAAGGCGTGTACTGCGCGTGCGCTGCCGTGATGACGTCACCCGCGCACGCCAGTGTAATGACGTCACGCCGTGC
>NW_017306879.1:307196-307537 GCF_000935625.1 Nanorana parkeri | reverse complement strand
AGCTTACACTCTAATGTCCCCCCACAGTCACATCAGTCTCTGTACAGAGGAGCTTACACTCTAATGTCCCCTCACAGTTACATCAGTCTCCGTACAGAGGAGCTTACACTCTAATGTCCCCGCTCCCCCACAGTCACATCAGTCTCTGTACAGAGAAGTCTACACTCTAATGTCCCCCCCACAGTCACATCAGTCTCTGTATAGAGAAGCTTACACTCTAATGTCCCCCCACAGTCACATCAGTCTCTGTACAGAGGAGCTTACACTCTAATGTCCCCTCCCCCACAGTCACATCAGTCTCTGTACAGAGGAGCTTACACTCTAATGTCCCCTCCCCCCCA
>NW_017306879.1:240548-306192 GCF_000935625.1 Nanorana parkeri | reverse complement strand
TCCCCCCACAGTCACATCAGTCTCTGTACAGAGGAGCTTACACTCTAATGTCCCCTCCCCCACAGTCACATCAGTCTCTGTACAGAGGAGCTTCTCTGTACAGCATTGCGGTATATATGTATAACAATAACAGTGTGACTGGCCCAGCGTGGCGCGGGGGGGAGGGGATGGATGAGATGGGGGGGGGGCCCGGCCTAAAGCCGTGTAAGGGGCCCCGAAATTTCTGAAGGCTGCCCTGGATGTAAGTCTAGTACTGGTGGCTACCTCATGTACAAAAAGATATTTAGCCGTGCCCTTAGGTCAGGTTTTGGATTTCTGGCCAGTAGCTAAACTGACACTCTAAGCACATCTGTAAACAGTTTAGCTGATCGCATAGCCTGAGTCAGATTCTCAGTTATATTTACTTTATAGAATAACTAGTGGCTTGTCCAAGATTGGTGTTACTCTGGCCTTGGTTAACAAGCTTTGTTTATACTTCAAATCTCATTTGAATAGTCCTGTACAATCCCTAAGTGAAGTCATAATGTCATGGTAAAATACAGCTGTTTCTGCTTCCTAGTAGCACAGTGATATTCAGCATACAGACACCCCAAGTTACATACTCCGAAGGAATATCCAGTTGATGTGCACGGCTGTAGCAAGGTACCATAGAAATTTTATTTGGGAAGTTGCATTTTAAAACCTTACAGATTGTCTAACCCCAAAAGTAAAAATGTTACATATTGCAGCTTACCAATCTTTAAACACACTTCCTGTCTTAGGGTGCCTCCACTCTATGGAGGAGCAACGGAGCCACCCTCGGACAGCAGCATTGTCAACCTCTGGAGAGGCTTATGTTAGATGCACTAGCAGATTTAGATGGACTTAACAAATCAAATCCAAACTCCAGCAGTTTCACTGTTGGCATAAATGTTTTATATAAACGAATACAAACTGACCATTGTAAGCATTCCTGTCAGTGTTAAATGGTTTGTCTTCACTCTCTAACTTACTTACCAGCTGGATCACCAGGTGAAAATAAAGACGAAGCAAAGTCTAAAAAAAGAAAAGCAATGCAGCTACCACATCTAAGATCTGGTAAGCTGCAATATGTTATATTTTTGCTTTTAGGCTTAAATTGCGCTTTAACTTTAAAAAGAAATGTCATGTGCTTTTATAAGCCTGTTCCCATAGGCGGTCTTCCTTTTCTACAAAGACAAATCAGTTTAATTAGGTCCTACAAGTAAATGCCCCCAAGTTGGTTTGGGATGGTAGACCTCAGGCTTTTGCGTGAGAGATGACTTCTTCCTAGCCAGATACTACAGTTGTGTCATTGGTAAAAAAAAATAGTAGATTTTTCATTTAACCAATGAGCCAATGAACAGACTATTGACTCTTCAGAAAGAGGCAGAGGTAAGCAAACACAATTTTTGATTGAAATCATACACCAATTCAAAATGTATTTTTCAGATACAGTATAGCCAAGCAACTCAAACATGTAAAATAATACGTTTCCTACCAGTTTTTCCAACAGAAGAGTAGTGTTCAGCTTCCCACCATTTGAAAGTTCCTGCTTTATTCTAAAGAAGAAAGAACACATTTAAAGATGATTATAACTTGAAGAAAGATTTAGTACTGAGATGGAGTGGTAGAGTAAATCAATTTTTTTAAACATATACAAAATTTTCAGATGTATTAGGCCCCACCTAACATTTATGCTCCCTCATTACAAGGGAGCATGGAACTGGCTTCCCGGCCAATCAGGAAGCTGGGGGGGTGGTTAATGACTGGCCCCCCTCGGGTTCCTGATTGGCCGGTAAGCCGGCTCCATGCTTCCTTGTCACCTTCTTCCTACATCACCAGGGATCATGGAGCCAGCTTCCCGGCTAATCAGAAAGCTGGACGACGTGTAATGACTGGAGTCATTACCCACCCCTGCCTGCTTGATTGGCCAGAAAGTCAGCTCCGTGCTTCCTTGTCACCTGGTGACGAGGGAACATGGAGCTGGCTTCCTGGCTAATTAGGATACCAGGGGTGAGTCATTACACGCCGCCCAGCTTCTTTAATGGGACTTCCGGTATCGGTATTCGGTATTGGCGAATACTGAAAAAAATATTGGTACTCATACTCAATACTGAAAAACCGGTATTGGTGCATCCCTAGTAATAACCACAAGCACATGCTGAGCTTCAGAGAAAACCAATGGATGCAGCTCCTTAATGTTTAAAAATGTTTGTTTTCTGCAGAATTAGCTGGTCTCCTGAGCACTGGTCCTGATATCCTGTTTTAGGATGGCTCATTTACCATGCAGGGTCCTATGGAGCCACCCTTGCGTGTGCTAGTAAGCTGTGTGTTTCCACAAACACACAGGTATAGCAAGGGAAACCACTCCCCCCTCCCATCCCTCTTCCCTTCTCCAAGCTAGTAGATGAAGAGCTGCTGGAAACTGCTTTGTCTCTTGTGATCTGGACAGGAAGTTTAGGGAAACCAAGCAAAGAGAGCTGGAGTCAGCTGTTTGGAAACATGATGACTGCAAGCGCTTGGGGACAAATGTAAAGAAATACTTAGCTGGGAAATGTATACTTGTTTGATCTGAATTCATTATTGTAAAAAAAGTTTGAGCGTTTAATACTACTTTAATTTTCACCACTCTCGATTGATTTATCAGTACATTTCCCTTTGGTGTGCTATAATTGGGGAAATAAAAATGATTATATTTATTCCATTTCGTACTTCTCAATTTGCCACTTGACTTTTACATTCTGTTGTTGAATCTCTGCAAGTTCTTTTTGGGTCTTTGCTTCCAGCCTGTGGATTAAAATATCAAAGTTATTTTGTTTCAAAAGTGTGATAGTGTACTAACATTACTTGTAAAAAAAAGTAAACAGCTACATGTTCATACTAAGGAATTGTATTGGCTGGCTACAGATTACTGCATTGTGTCTGACCAAAGACAAGTTATTTTGCTGGCTGCACACATGGCAATTGTAGATCCAATAACGGCATAGTACAGAACAACTTGCCCATTGTTTCAAATATCGGATTGTTTTAAACAATCTAATTCATCATCTAAATAGATTAAAACATTTTTTAACTCTTGTTATGTTAGTTTCAATAGGTTTTTATGGCAATTTTAGTTTTTTTGTTCACTCAAAACTGGGAAACAAAATGAAACCATGTTTGGGATATTGTTGTGGACTGTGCGATTCCATGTGATTGTTTATGACTGAAAGTTGACAAAAAGCTTCCATAATTGCCACCAGCATGGCCAGCATTATGTTTTCTGATGCCCTGACTGATATGAACATAGGCAAATATGTAATAACATTTTGCAGTAAAATAAAATTATACAGCGAAACAGTGCAGATCACTGGATTAACCCCGCCCCTTTACATTATGTCCTCAAGATACTGCCAATGTGTCAGCATCTCTATTAACCAGTTGACAACCGCAGTGTTAAAGCCCCTTCCCATCCAGGCCATTTTTCAGTATTCAGAGCTGTGGTACTTTGACTGACATTTATTCCGTCATGCAACGCTGTACTAAAATGAATTTTATATCATTTTTTGAGGACAGATAGAGCTTTCTTTTGGTGGTATTTATTCACCACTAGGTTTTTTATTTTTTACTATATTAAGGAAAAATGACCGAATTTTTTTTTTTTAAACTTTCCCCTAAATTAAATGAAAAAACATTTATTATTACCCATTTTTTTGGTAAAATATAAAAGACGGGGTCACGTCGGGTAAAAAGACACCAAACATGTCAAGCCTTAAAATTGCGTGCGCGAAAACAAAAAATACGATAATACCCAAAATTGGCCATAGGCGACGCTTTAAATGCTTTTACCGCTCATCAGTTTAGTGTTATCAGTGATTGATGGCCATAGAATGATTGCTCTCACTGCGATGTCCGCGGCGATATGTAACATGTGTAGCGCAATTGTCGTTTTTGCGCGCTGGGGCACCAGACGCGTATTTACGTTTATATCTGCGTAAACGTGGGAGTGGGGGAGTGAAACATTTTGGGGGGTTTACTTTTTTTATATGTGACTTTTATTTTATTTTACTTTTTTATATGTGACTTTATTTTTTTAATTTATATATATATATTTTTTTGCACTTATTGTTATTGCTATTATATAGGGAGATAACAACCCCCTATATAATAGCAAAGGCACACTGACAGGTCCTGTTTATGGAGACATTAGGGGTCTTTAGGACCCCTAATGTCACCTGTGGACCCCAAAAGAAGCTGATGAAGAAGAGATATGCTTCATCAGCTTCTTTTCTCTGGCTATAGCAGCCAGATGACTGACAGGTGAATGCGGAAGTGATGTAATACACATCACTTCTGCATTCACAGCCCGGAGGGAGGTCAGCAAGGAGCTGATCTCCCTTCCTCTTCCTCCTGACGCCCTCCCGAGCCGGTCCCGGGCCGCAGATGGGGCAGCGGATCCCGGGATTGAAGGTGAGGGGGGCGAAAAAACAAGCACATATAGACGATCGGCAGGCTTTAGAGCCGCCGATCATCTATATGTGAAACACCTGGCAACGGGTGTATGCATTGGTCGGGTCTTTTCTGCCCGTGCGCGCCCGCAGAAAAAAAATGCCGTCTGGAGACGGTAACCCGCCAATGCTGCAGTGCCGTCCGCCTGTTTTTTTACAACGGGCGGACGGCAACTGGTTAAAGTGACACTAAACCGGAGTTAAATCTCAAAAATGCATTCAAGTACCTTAACAAAATGAAGGTTATTTGTGTATCACTCAGCTGTAGATCCCCATATCATCTCTGAATTGGTGGTGACCCTGTCCTTCCTTCTGGAGGGTGACTACTTTTGTTCCCCATGGTCCCTGTGTGTGTTGTAAAGTAGTCACCACTCCAAACTCACTCCTATGACATTCAATCTCATGTATAGTTTCCTAATTTATATTGAAATTATAGTTTATCACAGAAGCAAACTTGGAGCGGTGGCTACTTCACAACACACACAGGGACCATGGGGAACAAAAGTAGCCCTCCTCCATAAGGAAGGACAGTGTCAGCACCAATTCAGAGGTGATTTGAGGATTTACAACTGAGCGATACGCAAATAAGATACATTTTTGTAATGGTTAATAGGTAGGGGAATGCATTTTTGAGATTTAACTCCCGAGTTTAATTTCTTTTTAATCTACACAAAGACTTAGGGGGTTATTCACAAAAGGGTGAAGAGTTTGGAGAAGTCAGGAGAAGTGAACAATCTAGGCCAAAATAGCTGATTTGGAAAAATTCTCCAATTCAGCTCACTTTACTGTTAAAGGAGAACTATGGGGTCAGTGTTTTTCCCCATAGTTCTCCTTAGGGTAACGGGAGGACACAAACTAGCGTCCTCCCGTTACCCTAAGCTCAGTATACTGCGAGCTACAGCTCGCGGTATACTGAGACGCCGCAGCCGGAGCGGATCCCGACGTAGATGACGGGATCCGCCCAGCTGCGTGAGTGACAGCTGGCTCTGCCTATCTAGAGGCAGAGCCAGCTGTACCCGCCCCCTCCCCCGTCCGTTCCGCCAGTCAGCGCTGGCGGATCGGAGTGGGGAATCCAGCCCCTCCCCTGTCACGGCAGAGAGCCGTGACAGGATCGAGAGGTGAGCGAACGCCGGTATGTGTTCGCTCACCTCCCGATCTACTGAGCCGACCTGTGACAGTCTCATTGTCACAGGTCGGCTAGAACTATGAGGTGAGTGGAAATCACTCATCTCATAGTTCTCCTTTAAGCTATGTTGTCCTAGATTGTTCACTTCTCCTGCCTTCTTCCAACTCATCACCCTTTTGTGAATAGCCCTGTTAGAGGCAGATTTATCTTAGTGAACCCTAGGGAGATCATCTGGACTGTCAGTCTGCAGTTTCCAGCTCTGCAAATTCCCCTTTTATGCTTTAATCAGATAACTCAACTTGCTTACTTACATTTCATACTCCTGTTGTAAACGTTTTCTGTTCTTTTGAGTTTCCCTTTTGACATCTTGATAAGTGGGTCCAACAGGAGTGATTTCATTATTGTTAAGGAAACAAATGTGTCATATACATACAGTATATAGAAAATATCTTTCAATGTTCAGTTGATAATATAGTTGGAGGTGTGATTTATATATGTTTCCCAGACATGACATCAGAGGAAGTGTCCAGCGCCACTTCTCAATAAGAACCAGCAGGGGGCGTTCAAGAATACCTAAGCACACAGACTGGGCATAGCTTTCCAGAGAGGAGGGAATCAGTTGCACAGGTAAAGATTAACAGGAATCCAGCACAGGGCCCAAGAAAGAAACTGCAGACTAGGCATGTTCACATACCAGGTACAGTACTCGGTACAAGATACTTTTCCAGCTCCAAAACTAGACTAGAGACAAATTCAAAAGTTAGGAGGTAGCTGTCATTTTAAAGGTGCATACGGAGCTCCTGGGAATTGTGCATCCCTGATTTAAAGTATGATTCTTTTTTATAAATGTATATAAGGGATGCACCAATACCATTTTTTCAATTACAAGTATTGATACTTGCCCAAGTACTCACAGATACAAGTACTGATACAATTTTGTTTATTGCCATGTGACAGTTTTTTCAAAACAATACAGACTAATGATTTCAGGACAGTGGTGGAGCGCCAGAGCCTGGTCCCAGCTGCAACCCTGGTAGTTCTCATGAAAATGCCAAGTATCGATACTGTTATCTGAACATCCCTATTGCAGACGGATTGTGCAGACTCAGCTGCAACATGAACCGATGCAAATTTGCCACACAGTTTGTTTGTGAAGACACCGGACTGTGACAGTACCTCTGTACTTTCTAGGGCCTCTCCCTAGGCTATTGGAAAATCAATGAAGGAAGAGTATCACTAAAATGAGGGGCATGAAGAAGTGGCTATGCTTGCATCTCTAGTGTATCTGTGATTGACACTGGCAGGGCAACTAATATGCCTGCCTATGTTCATCTCCATTCGTTAGATAATTGGGAGATTAGTAATTTACAGAAGCAAGATACCATTGAGAAATAAAAACAAAACAAATTCAGCCACCAAATCTAAGCACTGGTAAGCTGCAATATATTACATGTTTGTTCTTGGTTTTACATATCCTTTATGGATTCAGGGAGCTCTAGGGATGAGGCTTCCTAGGGGTTCCTGTTATATCAATTACACGCTGCCCAGTTTCGCGATTGACCGGAAACTGGCCTTGTGAGGTAAGGTTACCTTACCTTAGTATGTGCAAAACAGAAAAAACAGAGTCTGAGGCGCAACTGCCCTTGGGGTTGGACAGGTGAGAATATAGCGGGAGTTACATGGGCTAGGGCAGGGGTGCCCATAAGGTCGATCGCCATCTACCAGTCGATCGCAAAGCGACCGCTGGTAGATCGCCGGTCGACTCCCTGTCCCACGCTCCGTGTACCCGAATGTGTCAGACGCTAAAGCATCTGACACATTTGTCTCTCCCCTCCTGTCTGAAGCGGCCAATAACCTTTCCTACCGCACATAGCATAGGTGGCCGCCTCTGCCCGCACAGACACTGAGACACTTTGTCCGCACACTCGGCCCGCCCCTCCATCTTCGTCAGCGTCAAATAATCATTGCCTCCCGCACGTAGTGGCATCGGCTGCTCCTCCCTCTCTTCAGTGTTCACGTTTAACTGGCCCCTTCCCGCCCGTAGCTTTGGACACCTCTGACCCGCTCCAGTCAGCAGCATCAAGCACGTTGGGACCACACCTGAAGAGCCAGTAGCAGGTAGGCTATTGGCTTGAGTGGGATCTGACAGTATAGTTAAGGGGCTGCACAGTTAAGACTTCTAAAGCCTCCTTCACACCATCCTCAGTGCGTTCCGGCGCTATTGTGGCCGGAATGCACCGGATCGGATTGCGACCGGCTCAGTTTGTATCGCATTGCGGTTGGCTCAGTTTGTTGTGGGGTGGGAGGGGGTGTGGTGATGTGTTGAAGTGAATGGCACTGCAGCCATGCCCTCCGGCCGCAATGTGATCTGTCGCACGGAAACGAAAGGTGTGCTTGCAGCATTTTTTCTGACTGGACCGGATCGCAGGCACTGATGTGCCTTGCGTTCCCGTGTGGCCAATCGCATTGCAGTTGAAGGGCGTGGCTGCGATGCCATTCACTTCAACACACCGCCACACCCCCTCCCACCCCACAACAAACTGAGCCGGCCGCAGTGCGATCCAGTTCGTTCCATCGACAATAGCGCCAGAACGCACTGAGGATGGTGTGAATTAGGCTTTAAGGCTGGTCCACACCACAAACAGTACGTTTCAGAGCGGTCAGGCTCTGGAACGCACTGTATTGCCCTCCGGTCGATTTCCTGCATGCTGCCCGAGAAGCAATTACATTGATATTTTTCCCTCCGCGATGTATTAGGTATTAGGGCTGGAGGGAGAAATTAAAAACAAAAAAGGTGCACATGAAATGGAGGCAAGTTGAGCGGTGTGTGGTGCGTATATCAACTCACCGTGAGGTTCTTGAGGAAGTGTAGTCATCGACGACGGGATTTCTGTTGGAGGCAGCGTCCGGCGATCTCTTCTGGGACTGGGTACAGGGACTTCAGTTGCAGACTCGAGGTTGCATTCCGTCGGATGCCTGTGTATGGGACGTGCTGCTGGGCTGCTGAACTGCTGGGCTGAGTTGCGATTCTCGGGTGTGCGTCCGTCCTTCGCGCTGTTCCGGCGGAGCTGGAGCGTCTGGTCTGGTGGCGGATGGGGGACGTCGATCACGTCCTATGTTTGAGGAGATCTGGTTCGCTGGCGGGTGGAGGATGCCGATCGCGTCCTGTGTTGGAGAGGGAGAGAGAGCTTGCGGTGCGGGTAGTGGCTCTCTGTACGAGGTTGAAATGGGTGACGAAGTGCGCAGGCGCCGCCGAGCGACGGCGGTCATGGTGGTCCAAAAATAGATAGGACGCTTGTGGTAGTCTTGGCAACGCGTTTCAAAGATCACGTCTTCTTTATCAAGCCAGGGTAGGATAGATTGATGTGGCCGGAATCTTTTAAAGGGTTGGGGGGTTGTGGTTAGGGCTTGTGGGCCGTCCTGGGCGTGTTTTATAGGATATTAGCATAGTGCATGTGGCTCGTGGTTGACCGCATGTGGGTGTTTTGAATATGGCATGAAGAAAAAAGTGGGCTAGAATGAGAAGTGGTTACAGATTTGCATTAGTGTTA
The DNA here is from genome assembly GCF_000935625.1 of Nanorana parkeri. Taxonomy (NCBI): domain Eukaryota; kingdom Metazoa; phylum Chordata; class Amphibia; order Anura; family Dicroglossidae; genus Nanorana; species Nanorana parkeri. The sequence goes on along the minus strand of NW_017306879.1, from coordinate 297,028 downwards.
AATGATGGTACTGATTTCTAAATCTTCGTTGAGGCCAGAAGGAGATAATGTGTTCAATTTATAGATCCAATACGTTTCTTGCCTGCACAGTTTATGGAATCTTTCTGTTGCATGCAGGTTTTTGGGGATCTGTTCGATTACAAAGACCTGTAGGAGTTTGATTTTCTTTGGTGCTTATGGAGGAAGTGACGAGGGACGCTATGTTCGGTGTTGCCTTTTTCTATGAACCTATGCGCTTACGTAGGGGGCGGATGGTGCGGCCTATATACAGCAGGTTGCAGGGGCATCTTAGGCCATACACCACGAAGTCATGGTCGCAGGTGACGAATTGGTGTATGGGGAATTTGTTACCGCAGCTGTCTTGAAAGGAGTTTTGACCGTGTGTGATGAACTGGCAGGTTAAACAGAGGAGTTTTTTGCATTTGTGGACACCTGTCCTGTTGTCAAATAAGAAGGTTGTAGTTTTGTTTTTCTTGATTGATAATTCACTTGGTGCCACTATGTTTTTGATGCTTTTGGCTCTTTTAAATACTACTGTGGGTTTCTTAGGGAGTATGGAGCCTAGTTTGGGGTCACAAAGGAGCAAATGCCAGTTCTTTTTTAGTATGGACTCGATGGCCTTGAATTTGCTGTTCAAAGGTGTGATAAATCTAGCCGTATTTTTTTGTGTGTGGTGTTTAGTTTTATTGTTCAGTACTGTGTTTTGTGTCAGGAAGCTTTCTTGGGCCTTGGTTATAAGATCCTTAGGGTAACCTTTCTCAATGAATTTATTCTTGAGGTGGAGGCTTTGTTTCAGGTAGTCATCTTTTCTCGTGCAGTTTTTGTTTAGTCTCCAGAACTGTCCCTTGGGGACATTCCGTTTCCATAAGGGGTGGTGGCAACTATCGTAATGTAGATATGAATTGCCGGCAGTGGGTTTGAAGTGTGTAGTGGTGACTATGGTCTTGTCACTATGGGTGAGTTCCAGGTCCAAAAAGGTTAATTTGAGATTGTCCAGGACATGTGTGAACTTGAGGCCGTGTGGGTTACTGTTGCAGTGTGTCACAAAGGCACTGATGGTATCGGGGGGTCCGTCCCAAATGATGATGATGTCATCTATGTACCGGCCGTAATATGTCAGGTGTTGTGAAAAGGGGTTGTTTCGCCAAATGTGAAAGTGCTCCCAGTAACCCATGGTTAGATTTGCGTAACTGGGGGCATAATTGGCTCCCATGGCTGTGCCCTGGGTTTGAAGATAGAATTTATCGAGGAACGAGAAATAGTTATGTTGGAGTGTGAATCTTGTTGAGTTCAGAATGAATTGGGCTTGCTTGTGATGTAGTGCCGGTTGTTGTGAAAGGTAATATTGTAAAGCTTGTAGGCCTATATTGTGTGGTATGGATGTGTAGAGAGAACACACATCCAGGGATAACCAGTGGTAGGAAGGCTCCCAGGTGTAGTGGCTTAACGTGTCTATTAGATGACTGGAGTCTCTGAGGTAGGATGGTAATGTGATGACAATGGGTTGTAGAAATTGATCTACGTATTTTGAAAGGCCGCTGGTAAGACTATCAATACTTGATATAATCGGGCAGCCTGGGGGTATGGTCTAATTTTTATGGATTTTGGGTAGGTGGTCGAAAAAAGGTGTTTTTGGCTGTGAGGGGCAGAGAACAGCTTTTTCTTTCTTCGTGATCACGTTCTCCCTGAATGCCGTGTCAGTTAGCGTTTTTAATTCCTGGAGGAATTAGGGTAGTGGGTCCGAGGGGAGGGAGGAATAGGTGGAGTTGTCTGACAGGAGACGTTTGGCTTCGTTGATGTAGTCTGCTCGGTTTTGTATAACTATGCCGCCGCCCTTGTCTGCCTGTCTTATGGAGATGTTGGCATTGTTCGTCAGGGTTTTAAGAGCTATTTGTTCTTTGCGGGAGAGGTTAGACTTTTTGTGTTTGTTTTCCGTCCCGTTGTGTATTGTGATGGTGTCACATAATTTTTTGAAATCCGAATAGGTGACCTGGTAAAAGGTATCTATGAAGTTACCTTTTGATTTGTGTGGGTAGAAGTTGGACGGGGGGGCGTAACGAGCTGTGTACGATGTTGGGGAATGACCATTCTCCCAGCTCGAGGTCAGAGGGGTGATTGGGATCATATAGTTCCTCAAGAATGTTCAAGATATCTTCATCTGTGTTGCTGTCTATTTGGTCTGTTGGTGTGGTGGTAGTACAGTTTGTTTCAACTGATCCATCCGCGGGTGTTATGTTGTTATAGTGTCTTTTTAGGGTTAAGTGTCGGATGAACTTGTTGAGGTCTTTGAATAGTGTGAACGAGTTGGGTGTGATGTCTGGTGCAAAGTTTAGTTCATGGAGGTTTCTTGGGGGGGGGTCAGGATGTGATCTGAGAGGTTAAATATTTTTACTGTGGACGTGGTGGGTGCTGTCTTTCTCTTTTTGTGCTGGTGGGTACGGTGTGCTCCTCCTCTGGTACCTCTTCTGGTTTTTTTCTTTTTTGTGGGCGGGCTTGGCCCGATCCTAAAAAATGCTCTGGTTGTGGTTTGGGGGAGGGGGTCTGCTCCGGTGTGGTGGCTGTGGGGTGGGGGAGTGGTGGATTTGGAGGGATGGACTCTCAGACCACATCCTGACCCCCCAAGAAACCTCCATACTTAACAAAGGACTAAACTTTGCACCAGCCATCAAACCCAACTTGTTCACACTATTCAAAGACCTCAACAAGTTCATCCGACACTTAACCCTAAAAAGACACTAGTTCACACATGTCCTGGACAATCTCAAATTAACCTTTTTGGACCTGGAACTCACCCATAGTGACAAGACCATAGTCACCACTACACACTTCAAACCCACTGCCGGCAATTCATATCTACATTACGATAGTTGCCACCACCCCTTATGGAAACGGAATGTGCCCAAGGGACAGTTCTGGAGACTAAACAAAAACTGCACGAGAAAAGATGACTACCTAAAACAAAGCCTCCACCTCAAGAATAAATTCATCGAGAAAGGTTACCCTAAGGATCTTATAACCAAGGCCCAAGAAAGCTTCCTGACACAAAACACAGTACTGAACAATAAAACTAAACACCACACACAAAAAGATACGGCTAGATTTATCACACCTTTCAACAGCAAATTCAAGGCCATCTTACCCGAGCCATCGCAACTCAGCCCAGCAGTTCAGCAGCCCAGCAGCACGTCCCATACAGAGGCATTCGACGGAATGCAACCTCGAGTCTGCAACTGAAGTCCCTGCACCCAGTCCCAGAAGAGATCGCCGGACGCTGCCTCCATCAGAAATCCCGTCGTTGATGACTTCACTTCCTCAAGAACCTCACGGTGAGTTGATATACGCACCACACACCGCTCAACTTGCCTCCATTTCATGTGCACCTTTTTTGTTTTTTATTTCTCCCTCCAGCCCTAATACCTAATACATCGCGGAGGGAAAAATATCAATGTAATTGCTTCTCGGGCAGCATTAACCCTGCATGCCCTAGCCCATGTAACTACCGCTATATTCTTACCTGTCCAACCCCAAGGGCAGTTGCGCCTCAGACTCTGTTTTTTCTGTTTTGCACCCATACCAATTGGACACCCCGGTCCATATTGAACTGAAGCCGCACGCCACCCCCACCTCAATACCATCCTCCTCCACACAGCCCCCATTTAACCAAAAGTTCTGAAAAAACAGAACCACCCATCCCCACCCCCCAGGAGAGCGCTGTCACACAGGACTTGAATCCTTAATTTTCCTTAGTATGTGCAGCCTGTCATCCCCGGGGCCTCTCCAGCGAGGATGCGGCCTTCGTCCAGTACCCAGCCTGAGCCGTCCAATCAGGAAGCTGGGCGCCGTCTAATGACGCGACGCCCTGCTTTCTGATTGGCCGGGAAGCTGGCTTCATGCTCCCTCGTCATCTCATGGAGGCGGCCTCCCGGCCAATCAGAAAGCAGGGTGTCGCGTCATTACACGGCGCCTGGCTTCCTGATTGGCCGGCTAGACGGCTCCGGCTGGGTACCAGACGAAGGCCGCGTCCTCGCTGGAGAGGCCCCGGGGGATGACAGCCTGCACATACTAAGGTAAGAGGGGACTTTCTTGTTAATCGGGAAGCCGGGCAGCCTGTAAAGAGTCGCCACCTGGCTTCCTGAATGGGACTTCCGTTACTCGGTAATTGGTATCGGCGAGTACAGAAAAAAAATTATCGGTACTCTTACTCGGTACCAAAATACCGGTATCGGTGCATCCCTTATATAAATATGTATATATTTTTGCAGTTTTATTACTTTTTTGTAAATGTACAGAGAAGCAGCTTCCATTTATAGATGGAGGCAACTTGCTGTGCGTGACAATTAATTTTATATATATATATAACTGACGTTTTCTGATTAATTTGGGGCACTAACATTTCTTTGTAAATGAAGCCAGAGCACTAGAAGTGGGGAACAGTATTCACAAATAATGAAATAATGTACGCATAGGCAGCGAACAGCAAGGGCACCATTCCAAACAGATGGGAATTCTGTTTATTCTACAGCATTACTACCTAATGCCTAATCAAATAAATAAACAGCAGATAAGCAAAAATTTCCACATTTAAAGCCCGCAACATTATTTCATTTTCTTTTTTTTTTCCAGTTTCGCCTGCAATATATAACAAAAAAATGTTCAGTGCACTGGGTAGAAGATAATGTATTTTGGCAAGTGCTGGCAAAAACTCATGTTCATAACACAATTTGCATGGTTGCTGGGATGTTGACTTATCCATCATGGCAGAGCATAACTAGACCATTACTGATGAATGTATTCATGAGCATGGCTGTAACCTATTGAGAGAGGCACAGGATTTTGCCAGCTCAGGTTGATTTCATTATGGAAACATTTTCCAGCAGTTAACTGAATGGATTGATATTTCTTGATTTAATTTTAAAACTTTATATAGTAGAGTATTAATGTGATTTTTTGTGCAGCAAATGTATCTTTCCTAGAAAGTGTCCCAGGCCAGGGTCTAGGGTCCTATATAGAAATATGTACAGTCACGGCTGGATTACCCATTAAGATTTCCAGGCAGGAGTCTTGGACTCCATATAGCAATATATGCAGGCAGGGCTGGATTCAAGTAAAGCTTTCCAGGCAGGATCCTAGGGCCCCATTTAGAAATACAGTTGTGCTCAAAAGTTTGCATACTCTTGGAGAATTGGTAGTATATGTACCATTTGTAAAGAAAGCATAAGTGATCTGGCAAAAGATATTTCTTTTATTTCTTATGGCATTCATATTCAACTGTAGGTCACATCAAAATGGCACAATCATAAAACAGAACATGGCAAAAAAATAAATAAAAATGAAATGACCCCTGTTCAAAAGTCTGCATACCCTTAGTTCTTAATACTGTGCATTGTCCCTTTAGCATCAATGACAGCGTGCAGTCTTTTGTAATAGTTGTCTATGAGGCCACAAATTCTTGCAGGTAGTATAGCTGCCCATTCATCTTGGCAAAATGCCTCTAGGTCATGCAAATTCTTTGGTCGTCTTGCATGAACCGCATGTTTGAGGTCTCTCCAGATTGGTTCAATGATGTTAACAAGTAGTCGCACAACGAAACGCGTTGGTGAGCAGCTACATGGTGACATCACTTACCAGATACCTGGATTTCAGCGCTTACAGTGGGAGAATCAAACCAAAGGAAGGATTGTTTATATTGCTGTGGCTGAGAATAACCTTCTGTGCTAGCTGGATAATGCATTGAGAAAGAGGAAGGATTATTTTATATGCGATCGCATTATTTTTGTTTGTGAGTGTTCTTAATCTATTTTAAATAAACAATTAATTGTACTGGATTACGTTATTGATGTTTTTTAATAGCGGTCTGGTGGTTCTAAGAGAGGAAGAGGAATGTGGATCTAAGAGAATACAAATTTGGGGAGAAGAAGTCACATCAACTTAAGCATGATCTGACTATTTGATGGTCCAACAAATCTGGTGAGTGCGGTCTATGTTGGTTGGCTCGCACGGAGACAGTGAACAGGGATCATCTCTATATGGAGCAGAAGGGAGGATTTGTACGACTTAATAGCAGTGTCAGACAGATGTAGGAGGAAGAGGGTGGGATTCAATGGAGAACGGTCGGCACCTTGTACCATCTCGTCAACAATTTGTATCCAGATTCCTGCGTTGTGCTAGAAGTGGAGGATTTATGGGCAAAGAACAGTATCTTATCTCTCTGTGTTGGAGTCAGTTGAAGTGCCAGGTCAGATTCCCAAAGCTGGAGAAACCAGGGTGGTAATCGATCGGACCAGTGATTCAAGAATGACACCATGGCTTGCAAGGTATGTCGAAGTGGCTGGGAATCAAGAAAGGCCTACTTAAGTTGTGTGAGTGGTCTAGTGACATGATGAAGATCCTTAAAAGAATGTTAATAATGAGACAATTGCTCCAAAACGTACAGCGGAGGAGTAACCGGTTGAGCAAGTTCTGCCATTGTCATCAGTCTACCCGCTGTAGTAAAATGTAGCAACCTGGATAAATTCTCTGAATTCTGAAACCGGGTTCCCCAAAATCCTGGTGGAAAAGCTAGGTTACCCAAACACCAGCTACAGAGGTGATGGTAATGAGGAAGCCCAAGCTGATCGAAAGATTGGTAGAATAGAATAGTCTTTAGGGTTGCTCTGGTCAAAGAGTTAGACCATGCTGAGAGTGACGGAATAAGATAGAGCCACGGCAGGCCCCATAAGGGGAATTCACAGAAGGTCTGTTCCAAGCAGACCCACAGTTTGGTCTCAGAACGACAACACCAATCTATTAATTAAGCTAAATGTGTTGTGTTGATATAAAGAATGGGATCTGGAAAACCAATGCCGCGTGCAAGCTTTGGTCTAGAGAGAATACCCAACTTGACGCAGGCTCTACTCTTTGCCCCAAAAAAGTACAGAAGATGGAATGAGTATGCTTCAGGAAGGATACAGGTATGTCTACTGGGAGAGTTTGTATCAGGTATAGTAGTCTAGGCAAGATGTTCATTTTAATTATACTATTACGTCCAAACCAGGTAAAGGTGGAATGGTCCCATTCTCTTCAATCAGACAATCAGGATATGGGAGTCCGCCCACTGAAAGGGGAAATTCGGAAATTCGGGAGATCTCGGCGACTACGTTGGGAAGCGACATCTTCGGGTTGGTGATATAAAAGAGTAAGTCGTCAGCATACATCGCTATTTTATGGCATCCAGCTGACGTCGACACCCCAGGCACATTAGTAGAGCTCTGGACCGTGCATATAAAAGATTCCAAGGTCAAAATAAATGTTAGGGGTGACAAGGGACATCCCTTGCGGGTGCCAATACTAGTGGGAAAAGAATCGTAAACAGTATAGTTGACTTTGACCCAGGCCATTGGAGTGGAGTATAAGGCCCCAATCCAACCATGCATCATATCTCCCAGCTCAATGTGTCCAAACATGAGAATGCCTAAACATTTGTAATTGCAACAATTTTCTGCTCGAAGTGGTGCATTATCTGACAAATGTAGGGGATATTTCTGGCCATGACTGTATATCAATGATGGGTATGTATTCATTTCTCTATAGGGGGAGCTTTGCACAGTCTATGGCTGGAAGTCTGCACATGCTTTTTTATATACATTTGCTTGATATACATACACACACACACACTTATAGGCAGATAATTGACTCCTAGTTTTCATATATTTACTTTTAGAACCGTGAAGGGTGAGCAAATATATTGTATTTTAAGTGCTGTCATTTATTTATCACAGTGTCTCTGTTGCAATAATAAATTATTTATAAATGAGGCCCCTGCAATGAAGGTGTTTATTACTCACCTCCCCTCCTGACTGTGCCCCCAATCACTATTGTATTGCAGTGACAACTAGCTTAACCTTTTCAGTCTGACACTTCCAGGAGTGTCAGATTGCAGTTCCCCCTCCTGGCCTCTATGTTAGTACTTTATCTGATAGTGACATAAAATCCAGCAGCAGGAACTCAAACACACAGCACAGGACAAGGAATCTAACATTCCCGGAACTGCTGAATTCAGAAGATTCTTCAGGGAGATTTCACCACAATACTAGAGGGAGTGTGCACTGAAGTCAAACTTGATACCACTTCTGCCAGTTAAATGTATAAGCATGTGAGCTGTGGAAAAATTTGGTTTGGTTATTTGGAATTCGGATCCAAAATTCAATTCGGTTCGGGTTTCGGATTTGGACGAAATCCGAATTTTCGTCAGTTTTGGATGAGTTTATGAATATTCGTTGTGAATACCACAGAAAACCATATAACCAGATATTAATGCTAAAGCTGAATCTCCTAGACCCGAATGGTATTCGGGATCCAAATTTCCAAAATGGCATTCGGGTCTGGGAGCCATATACATACACTATATTACTAAAAGTATTGGGACGCCTGCCTTTACACGCACATGAACTTTAATGGCTTCCAAGTCTTAGTCCGTAGGGTTCAATATGGAGTTGGCCCACCCTTTGTCACTATAACAGCTTCAACTCTTCTGGGAAGGCGTCAACAAGGTTTAGGAGTGTGTCTATGGGAATGTTTGACCATTCTTCCAGAAGAGCATTTGTGAGGTCAGGTACTGATATTGGGCGAGAAGGCCTGGCTCTCAGTCTCCGCTCTAATTCATCCCAAAGGTGTTCTATCGGCTTGTCATCCATGTCTTTATGGAGCTTGCTTTGTGCACTGGTGCGCAGTCATGTTGGAACAGGAAGGGGCCATCCCCAAACTTTTCCCACAAAGTTGGGAGCATGAAATTGTCCAAAATGTCTTGGTATGCTGATGCATTAAGTGTTCCCCTCACTGGAACTAAGGGGCCACGCCCAACCCCTGAAAAACAACCCCACACCATAATCTCCCCTCCACCAAACTTTACACGTGGCACAATGCAGTCAGGCAAGTACCGTTCTCCTGGCAACCGCCAAACCCAGACACGTCCATTGGATTGCCAGACAGAAGCGCGATTTGTCACTCCAGGGAACACGTCTCCACTTATCTAGAGTCCAGTGGCGGCGTGCTTCACACCTCTGCATCCGACGCTTTGCATTGCACTTGGTGATGTAAGTCTTGGATGCAGCTGCTCTGCCATGGAAACCCATTCCATGAAGCTCTCTACGCACTGTTGTTGTGCCAATCTGAAGGTCACATGAAGTTTGGAGGTCTGTAACTACTGACTCTGCAGCCAGTTGGTGACTTCTGCGCATTGTGCACTTCAGCATGCGCTGACCTCGCTCTGTTATTTTACGTGGCTTACCACTTCGTGGCTGAGATGCTGTTGTTCCCAATTGTTTCCACTTTGTTATAATACCACTAACAGGAGACCGCAGAATATTTAGTAGTAAGAAAATTTCACAGAACACCTGAATCCAATAATTTGGAGGGGTGTCCCAATACTTTTGGTAATATGGTGTATATTACTAAAGCTGAGGCTCCCAGACCCAAATGGCATTCGGGAGCTCCCGAATGCAATTTCAAAAATTCGGATCCCAAATGCCATTTGGGTCTAGGAGCCCCCCCAGCTTTAGTATTATATGTATATACTGTATATGGCTCCCATGTTGCCGTAACGGAAATTTGTGTTCAGACCCATTCAGGTGCATTAAACCGAAAAACATCTGATTGACCAGGACCAGAAAAGTCACATGTCCGATTCAGTTTAGTTTTTGAACGAAATTCAGAAATGGAAATTCGGATGTGTTCAAATGTCCGAATTTCAGAAAATTAATCCGAATTTTGTTTGGGAACGAAACGAATCGCACATGTCTAAAATGTATGGCTGTGCTTGTTTGTGCATTATTTTTCTAGTGAGAGCCTAAGCCACGTTCCTCAGGTTCCAAATGTTCTCCAACTGTGTTTTTTAAAACCAGTGCTAAATGTCTGCTGTAATTGCATTTATGCAGTTCACTTCTTGTGGTAGCTAGGTACTGGTTACTTGCACCACAACGCATATATTTGATAGTGGTAAAGATGAAAACATAAGACTATAAAAGGACCAGCTTGTCACTGCTGCTTGTGTGTGGTTTAGCTCATTGCTCAATAAAAACCCTTCTGTTTAATTAAGACAAATGTCAAACAGTTGTACGAGAAACCTGAAGCTATCATGTGGAAGTGTTTTGCTGTGCAAAATCTTTTTAGAACTTTTTTTTTTTAAATTGCTAGAGGGAACACAATAGTTAATCATTATTTTAAATCATTAAATGTGAATGAAATAGACTAGCTGGAAACAATTATACCAGTAAGAATGGATAAATGCAATTAAGGAGACCCTCAGTTCCGAAACAGATTTGCTTAATGTTTTCCTAGCTTCTTTTTAGCAACCATGGTGTGAAGGGTGATTAAACAGCAACATATTAAGTGCACAAAGAACACTGTGTATTCTTTTGTCTTACATTTTGCTCTGAAAAAAAGTAGTATCCCTGTGGAATGTGTGCCTCTTTATTTATAAATAAAAGAAAGGGCCGGGAAAATTATGAATCTAATAACAAATGGCTACCAATAAAAAGGTTTGAAGAGTGGTATAAATCCGTACATAGTAGTATAGTAACTATCTAATACACAGGGATGGATTTCAGTGCACAGATAATTTACTTTTCAATTTCAATGTCCAACTCCCACATAAGAGCCAAAATAAACAGAAACTGTAAATCTTCATCTCTTGCAAGTCACCACTCAACTTAGTTGTACATGGATTCTATCAATGAACTTGAAAAAGCGGTGAGTGGCATAAATTACATTTCTCTTTTGGTATTACTTAACTGTTACTTAAGTTGTTTCAATGGGAAAAAAAACCCACAATGGGGTTTTTCAAATTTGACTGCATAGGTGGAAATACATTTTAAGCTGGCAGTGAGCAAGGCCTTCCTGCTGCCTAGTAGTCACAGAGAGCCTCTTTCCTCTCTGTCTCCATTCCAAGTCTCTCCTTTCTGGGAGCTCACCTATCTTTAATAGGCAAATTTACCCCCCATTAGCCCTGTCCCAGGCTAACTTCCTACACATCCGCCCACCATCCTGTTTCAGGCTAAGTGTCTAGACATTCTTGCCAAAATAGAAATAGACCCAGGAGAGAGCATTAACAGTGTGGTGCACTCTGGCAGGTCCATTGCTGTAAATTGTAAAACCTGGAGGTCAAATAACTACCTGGTGATCCATGAGTCTTAATCTTATTTTGCATCATCCAGGTAAGGGAGAATGGAATAACACCAATCTAAAGGGCCACCCCAATAGGAAATAAGCACTTGATAAAGTGGGCATTCGACTCCAGGCCTAGTTTTTTGAGCATTTGTTTGCAATAGGAACTCTTTCTATAACTCTGGGGCCATCAGGGCTGGTTGCTGGCACACACCCTGTTTCAATATTCAGAACACTGCTTCTGCTTTGGTATTCCAGTGTATCACAGTGGATGTTTTCCCCTTAGTGAACCCCATCAAGTCTTTGTCCATGTATTCGGCAGGCAGTATAGTTTAATCCCTTAGCCCACTGCATCCTGCATGACAGAACGAACGTGAGATACAAACTGCTGAAAACAAGCCAAGTGCTGCCCGTTATGCTCATGGGGCGGGCTCTTGTACTCGATCCGCCCCACTTTACCACTCCACCTATCAGGACAGCGCGATCGAAGCTGTCTCCGCCCAGCTGTCATTTTTTAAAAATCGTGAGTTTCCCGCAATTCCGTTCTTCATCTGAGCTTGACAAAGAGGCTATGCCTCGAAACGCGTAGCGATTTACCCCTTACACATCACCGGCAACTGTTTTACAGCCCCTCACTGTGACACTTGGAGAGCACACTCTCACTGCCATCACCGTTACGTCTCCTAAACTCTCCGACTGAGAGACGACCGCTGACAGCACGTGTCACACATTACCTTTCCACAGAGCACTTCTGGCCGCTACGGCTCAGCCTGTCCAGCTGAGTCCCGCCGTTGTGCTCCTTCTTCACAACGAATCCTCTCATCCGTCCATACTACTGCATTCCACCGGGCCGCACTTCCCCAAGGACTCCATCCAATCACCCCCAGAGAATTTCCAAGGACTTCTCAAATGTGAGTTTTAACAGTAGTAGCGCTCTCAATACATAGGTTGTTTTTGGTTTTGTTATCACAGGGTACCTCTCCCTGTTTGCAAAGAGATTGCACACTGTACCCTCAGCATAAGTGACCCCCTCCAGTTACTTTGGTAGTGCGCTTTCTCCTTTTCTTTGCTTTTTGTTGTTACCCATCAAGGGGTGGCCGACCTGGCAAAGTTGAGAATAAGCCTCCTAAAATATTCTACAATTCCGGGGAATGAGCGTACCTGTGTGTCTTTGTGAGGGCATGGGGCCATTGGTACAGTTCCTTGGGAAGACTGCACACAAAGAAGCGGTCCAGGGAGACCCGCTCCACAATCTAATATATAAAGTCAAGATATATCATTTAGGGATCTAAAATCAAGAGAGGGGCCAATTCTCTTGGGCAACCTATCTCAATTGGCAATCTATTATAAAAGCACTATATACTGTATGCCTCAATACTGTCTGCGGCAGTTGTTTCTGTAGGTCCACTGCACCGTCCTACAGGGATCTCCTGAAGCCATCCTGGTGCCCTCCAGTTTGCTGGGTCACTGCATTCTGTAGGAGAGCAATTTCTTCAGCTAGCAAGTCATTAGTCTCTTGTTGGCCTGCTACGCCAGGGCCTTTGGTTGTGTTGGCCAGCCCCAGCTGCTTGAGCAGCTCTTGTGTCTCTTTTTCCCATGGATTTTATAACCTATGTGGGTTTTATCCATGACATGGGTCTGGCCTGCACCACTAAATCTGCCTACTGCAACCTCCACAAATACATCCCATGTAAAAAAAAAAAAATCCTCTGAAATCAAAGTCAGCTTTTTTCAGCCATATTAAATAAAAATATTTTTCTTCAGCATAATTTGGAAACAAAATGAGTTATCTTCAGGGGTGATGCAAAACTAAGTCCTAACAGAAAATGAACAGCTCTGTGCTTGTCAAACTGTTCTCACCTTAAATTGGCTGTCAACATGGCCCTTCTGCTTTCTAGCAGTTACATTCTAAATTTCTCCACTCTGGGAGCCCACCTGTCTTTAATAGGCAGGTTGAATGGGGAAGTATCTGTCCTCCCAAATAATTAGACCTATTAGCCCTTTCCTAGGCCATATTTATAAAGCAATAAATGTTCAAATAATCATTCAATATTTAGTGACTGTTACATTCACTGCTATATAAATACACTAAAAAGCACATGAAAGACGTTCTGTGCTTTATTAGTGCATTCTAGTCTAGTCTAACAATTTACTTACATCAAATTGATTTTCTTCTGCAAAAAAAAGAAAGAAGATATCCAGCCTTTCCTTCCAGGTTCTAGGACCACAAACATTTAGTTGCAGATCTTATCTCTGTCCTGCTATCCTGAAACAGTGTGTGTGAAACATACTACATGATGAGTGCCAGACTACACCTAACATTAGCAAGGTTTGTTCCATCTATGTTAAAAAGTGTCATCCTTGGATACAGCAAGTTACTTTATGTCTTAGTGTTTGGCTTTGCTTACATTATTCAACCACATAATCGGATATGTGCAAAATTCTTGTGGTTTGTCTGCTCCTTCTATAGAGGAAATAACCACCCATGATTATAAAATGCAGGAAAACTGAATGCATGTGAAACAGGAAAATTTGCTTTTCCTCTTTATAGCTACTCTTTTGAGGAAGCTTTTCCTACATTTCACAGTAATTATTTATAGGTTAAAGGACAATTCAATTACACCATAAAATGACAATAGAATGTACAAATAATATTTTTAAAGTGACTTAGAGAATTCTTTGAGCAGTCCATCTTACTTATAGATAAAAGTATTTCCTATTATTTAAATGATTAAATGATGTGAGAATAACATTTGGGGGAGTTGCAGGCTGGAAGAAGGAAGCATCTAAGAGAGTTATCTCAGAAAGGTGATTCTGTATTGGCAGGAAAGGTTAAATATTGGACAAGCACAGACTATGCCATGTGTACAGATGAGAGTTTTTGTATTGGGTGGGTTTTACTTACAGTTGCACCTTATTAACACTTTACACATGTGAGTCAAAACACCTACTGAATGCGAATGGAGACAGTAAATAAAAATCATCAAAAATACCATCTTATTACAAACATTAAAATAACATTATTTTTAACATTGGTTGTTTATCGGTCAATACTACTTAAAGGATATGGTATCTTTGAAATTTCAGTGCGTTTAAGTTTATGCCTCGAGTGGGCATGCATGAAATCTTTCAGTTTGTGCCTCTTCAGGTAGTTTGATACAAAAAGACTGTGTCCTCCCAGATTGAAAAGTGTGTGATGAAATTCAGGTCCTGGGCCAATTGAGTGGGACTAAAAGAATTATCAGACGACAAAGCATGTATATACAGTTTATCAGTTAATAATTAAAGGAATACAAGAATTGCTAGTCTAACCTTATCTTGTTTTATATTTAGATACATTCAAAGAATAAACCTAAGCAACATAGTGCAATTTGTTCTTTTTATTTCTAAATCATGCAGAACAGTTTTTATTATTACATACTTACTGCACTAAGGTTTTTTTTGTTTTTGTTTTTTTAAACAAAGCCACTATACAGCCCAATTCTGTCCCTCTAGAGATGCACATACATGCAGATTGTTTTTACATAAATAATTTAAGCAGTTTTTATTAGTTCTTAGAAATCTGCACATTTATGCAACATGGCCAATCGTGTAAAGATTGAATAATTGTTGAGGAAATGGACTTGTCAGATGCCACATATGTGATTATTAACTAAGTTTTCATGAAAAATGTCATGCTTTTGCCCATGCACACACTTGTCCCCTATATGCTGGCTGAGGTTTTTTCTTATATAGTTAGGGGGATGTACAGGGGTTCAGACAGTGCCACATCTGAATATATATGGATAAAGGAAAGCAGCAAACTGACTTTTTAGGCACCACCATGTCCACTTACATTTGTATTAAAAAGAATATTTTATTGTGTACACCTTTGTTAAAGTCACATAATATAGATAAAAGCATCAACATGTATAATCTTAATCATAAATCTATGAGCTGTATGCCTCACACAAACCTGCACCTCCTCAATATAACATATAGTTACACCTGATTATCCATATATAAATCTTATGCAGATAACATTAAAATACACTATATGGCCAAAACTATTTGGACGCCTCCCTTTACATGCACGAGAACTTTAATGGCATCCCAGTCTTAGTCTGTAGGGTTCAATATTTGAGTTGGCCCACCCTTTGCAGCTATAACAGCTTCAACTCTTCTGGGAAGGCTGTCTACAAGGTTTAGAGTGTGTCTATGGGAATGTTTGACCATTCTTCCAGAAGCTCATTTGTGAGGTCAGGTACTTATGTTGGACGAGAAGGCCGGGCTCGCAGTCTCCTCTCTAATTCATCCCAAAGGTGTTCTATCAGGTTGAGGTCAGGACTCTGTGCAGGCCAGTCAAGTTCCTCCATCCCAAAAACTCGCTCATCAATGTCTTTATGGACCTTTCTTTGTGCACTGGAGCGCAGTGATGTTGGAACAGAAAGTGGCCATCCCCAAACTTTTCGCACAAAGTTGGGAGCATGAAATTGTACAAAATGTCTTGGTATGCTTATGCCTTAAGAGTTCCCTTCACTGGAACTAAGGGGCCAAGCCCAACCCCTGAAAAACAACCCCACACCATAATCCCCCTCCACCAAACTTTACACTTGGCACAATGCAGTCAGGCAAGTACCGTTCTCCTGCCAACTGCCAAACCCAGTCACGTCCATCGGATTGCCAAACAGAGAAGTGTGATTCGTCACTCCAGAGAACACGTCTCCACTCTAGAGTCCAGTGGCGGCGTGCTGTACAACACTGCATCCGACACTTTGCATTGCACTTGGTGATGTAAAGCTTGGATGCAGCTGCTCGGCCATGGAACTCCGTTCTCCTGCCAACTGCCAAACCCAGTCACGTCCATCGGATTGCCAAACAGAGAAGTGTGATTCGTCACTCCAGAGAACACGTCTCCACTCTAGAGTCCAGTGGCGGCGTGCTGTACAACACTGCATCCGACACTTTGCATTGCACTTGGTGATGTAAAGCTTGGATGCAGCTGCTCGGCCATGGAAACCCATTCCATGAAGCTCTCTACGCACTGTTGTGCAATCTGAAGGCCACACGAAGTTTGGAGGTCTGTAGCTATTGACTCTGCCGACAGTTGGCGACTTCTCGCACTGTACGCTTCAGCATGTGCTGACCCCGCTCTGTCATTTTACGTGGCCTACCACTTCATGGCTGAGTTGCAGTTGCTTCCACTTTGTTACAATACTACTAACAGTTGACCGTGGAATATTTAGTAGCAAGGAAATTTCACGGAACACCTGAATCCAATGATTTGGAGAGGTGTCCCAATACTTTTGGCCATACAGTATATATCAATGGTAGTTATACCTTAAGGGCATATACTATAATATAAAAACATAAAAACAAGTACTGTAAATAATTCTTGATAAATAATTATCAGTAACATTTATGATGTTGAATTTAAACGATCAAAGTAGAATATACATACATTATGACTCACAGGTGTTTTTTGTTTCCTTGAGCCATGAGGTAAAAACTAAGATTATTTCATCACACAGGTAGGAGGAGCGATGCATCAGATCAACCAGGTGGGCATTCAGGCACACTCAACTGGGATCATCCCCAACCCTATCATGGCAAATATTAAGAAATGTTTAATGTGGTCTGAGTATTATCTCAAAAGGATATTTAGGTCAATGGAACCAACAGGACCTACCAGGCTATATTTTGTTTAAGCTTATGGTGAAATACAAGGCTATAGATGTGGGAGTCAGTTGGGCCCTTTCCTTGAGCCATGAGGTAAGAGCTGTGAGTCATAATGTATGTATATTCTACCTTGATCATTTAAATTTAAAATATCTCTACTTGATCTGGAAGAACCCATGGAGCATTCACCAGTTTTAAGAGGTTGGCATACCACATTCATCTGGGCCAGTCTGAAGCAAAAAGGAATACTGGAATGCACTCTATCTTGATCTTGCAAAGCAGACAAGGAATAAGTTACAAGGAAGGTATAACAAAGACCAGTATGTACCAATCTCACAGCTAGAGCAGCCACTGCTTCCACTAGAGGACACCTGTACCTGGAGACAAACCTGTCCAGTAGTTGTAAATCCTGGAGACTAGGAGGTCCACATCCAGTGTTCCCCACCTGCAAACACATGTTTTGGAACACTACCAGGCATAGGGACCACTCTGCCATATCCAGATACCTTAGAGTGAGGTAGTCTGTCTACCAATTGTCCACATCTGAACTATACATGGCAGACAAGGCAGGAATGTGAAGTTCTGTCCAGGACAAGATCCGACCTATCTATCTTGCTGTGGAGACACCTACCAGCTTCTAAAAGATTATTATTGTACTCCACTACCATGGCGTTGTCTGACTGAATCCAGACAGATGATCTTCCAGGAGGATGGACTAACGCTGCAGAGACAGCCAGATTGTTGGAAGTACTAGGCATCTATCATGGGGACCTTCCAAGCAATAGGAAGGAAGGACTTCTCTGGTTCCAGAGCTGGTTTCCTGCCACCAAGCCAAAACAAAAGTATTTACACATTTGGGCAGCAGCAAGCCAAAGGGCTAGTTGCTGTGTCCTCCAATAAACAAAATAGAAATCCACTCCTGGATACAATTATCAAAATAGCAGAGGTACAAAACTTTTGCGGAGTGCTTTGGCTTGTGCGTGCCAAAAGTGCATCAGATGCCACAGGAGAGGAATCCATGATTTTAGGTTTATCCTTGACCAACTTAAGTGCTGAAGCCAACTTTTTTTTTTTTAATAAGGTTGAGGTGGACTGTTTGTCATTGCTCCTTGGGGATGCAGAACCTTTATCTCACCCTTTGTCCATCGCTGAGGCTGCACCCACTGCATGACTTGTCCACTCCTTGGAATCCTCTGAGGGCATAGAGGGAGGAGGGGTCTTGTTTAAATGCAAGTGCGTTTCACACGGGAAATAAGCAATCCAACATGATCGCCAAGGAATTCAGATGGCCCTAAACAAACTGAGGGTGATAGAGCGGGTTCCAAGGATGGAAGTGATACTGCAGGTGACTGCTTACAGTTATTAAATGGCTCCCCTTGACATTACCATACCACATCTGGGACAAAAAGGGATTTCTGTCTGTGCTTGTGTAGCCTTAGTTTTCCAAGTAACTTGTAATTGTTATATGATGCATGGGTATATACACATTATATATAATGTATATCTCAGTCAGGGTTCTCCAGTGGAAGCTATTGCTGCTTGTCAGGACCAGCTGTGGACGCACGCTGTCAGAGCCGGGAGTGATGAGTTGTTTCACCTTTAGCAGCCGCCGTTCCCATAAGGCAAGCACGCCTACCGGTACTTGGATGCCCCCAGGACTTAAACTATTTGCTCTGATCAGGTGATGCCACAGGCTGGCCCCCAGAAACAAGGAGAAGTACTGACTGATGTCAACGTACAAGACAAACAGAAAGCAAGATACAAGATAGGAACTAATACAATATAAATACAGGAAACAAAACAGGTATAGGATTAAAGAGCCAAGGCAAGACAAGGTCACAAGATCAAGGCAGGACTGAGTTTCAGGATCAGGATACAGGCTTGTGTAGACAGAGCAAGACAACACTGGAACTGGAGCTATCACAAGCCCAGAGCTCTGGGCATGTGATGCTTAAATAGAGCACAACTAACCAACGCTCAGGCTGTAAGGGGCATGTAGCCAGGGGCGTGTGGACTATGGAAGGTACAATTACAAGAGGCAGCCACCATATGGAGCTTAGTGGTTGCGACAGGGATAGGAGCATTTGACATGCTCCTAACACTGCTGAGGTAGAGTGTGTAAGGACATGCAGGAATTTTGGACCACTCTTCTTTCGCCAACTGCTCCAGGTCTCTCAGATTGGAAGGGATCCTTTTCCCAAATGCTGTTTTGAGATCTTTCCACAGGTGCTCTATGGGATTCAGATCTGGACTCATTGCTGGCCAGTCCAGTCCTCTTCAGCGCTTTGTCTGAAACCATTTCTGGGTGCTTTTTGACGTGTGCTTTGGGTCATTCGCCTGCTGTAAGACCTCTGACGGAGACCCAACTTTCTGACACTGGGCCCTACATTGCAGCCCAGAATTCTTTGGTAGTCTTCAGATCTCATAATGCCTTGCACACAGTCAAGACATCCAGTGCCTGAAGCAGCAAAGCAACCCCAAAACATCAGTGAACCTCCACCATGTTTGACTGTAGGGACTGTATTTTTTCCTTTAAAGGCATCATTTCTTTTTGTGAAAACAGTAGAATGATGGGCTTTACCAAAAACCTGCAATTTTATTTCATCTATCCAAAGCACATTCTCCCAAAAGGATTTTGGCCTCCTCAGGTAAGTTTCGGCAAACTCCAATCTAGCTTTTTTTATGTTTCTGTGTCATCAGTGGGGTCCTCCTGGGTCTCCTACCATAGCATCCCTTTTAATTCAGATGGCGACGTATAGTGCGAGCTGACACAGTTGTACCCTGTGCCTGAAGGTCAGCTTAAATTTGTCTGGAAGTTGATCGAGTGTCGAACAATCCTTCATTGCAATCTTTGATCAATTGTTCTCTTTCATCTACGTCCAGGGAGATTAGCTACAGTGCCATGGGCTGTAAACTTCTTGACAATGTTGCGCACAGTGGACACAGGAACATTAAGATCTCTGGAGATGGACTTGTAACCTTGAGATTGTCCATGCTTTTCCACAATTTTTGTTTTCAAATCCTCATGCAATTCTTTGCTGCTCTTTCTCTTCTCCATGCTCCGTGTGGTACACAGAGACACACAACAGAAATGATGAGTCAATTTTTCACCATTTTAACTGGTTCCCGGTTTGATTTTTATATTGTCAGCACCTGTTTATTGATACAGGTGAGTTCAATTACAAATTACAGGAGCATCACAAACTTGGAATGCAATTATTTCTTGCAATTTGGAGAAGGTGTCAATCATTTTTTCCAGTCCACTTTTGGAGTTTTGTGTGGAATGTGTCAGATTTGGCTTTTTTTCCTCCCCTTTTTTTGTGTCATACCAATACAAACAAAAGAAATAAACATGAGAATGCCTAAACATTTGTAATTGCAACAATTTCCTGAGCAAAGTGGTGCATTATCTGACAGAAATGCAGGGGTGCCAATATTTTTCTCCATGACTGTATATTTATATCTGGAGCTTAGCTTTAAGCATTCCCAGCAAACCCTTTAGCTCTGCGCAGATTCTTGTGCAGCTATAGTCCTGGTTGGGAGCGGTTACAGTTAGCTCAAGGGAGACCAGCAAGGCAGCGGAGCCACCCGATTGGAGGAAGTGTAGTGGACAATATTTTCAAGTACATTTTCTGCAGCATAGAGTGACCTGCGAACATTTGACTGAGCATATCTCTAAGCAAGTATGTGAGGCTAGCAATATATAAAAATGTTTTAAGGGTTTAATAACACTTTAAGAGGTTAATACTCAATTCATTAAAACAGCATTCATGAATTAGGGATTGAACACTATCTACATTCTGTATACATCTGAAGACACATCAAAACTATTCCACTTACAATCAACTCACAAATACACGATCAGTGAACAAAATATTTGCTTTTGCCTGCCACCAGACAACACAGTCATTCCCCTTTGGGGACTTTTGACATAAAGTCAATATCTCCACATCAATAACAGCATGCTTTAGTCTGCTTAACCTCTTGCCGTCCGCCCGTAGTAAAAAAACGGACGGACGGCACTGCAGCATCTGCGGGTTGCCGTCTCCAGACGGCAATTTTTTTCTGCTCGCGCGTGCCCCCTAGCGGGCACGCACGGGCAGAAAAGACCCGATCAATGCACACACCCGTTACCGGGTGTTTCACATATAGGCGATCAGCGGGTCCATAGCCCGCCGATCGCCTATATGTGCACGTTCGCGTTTTTTCCCCCCCCTGACCCCTCACCTTGATTCCCGGGATCCGCTGCCCCATCTTGGATCCCGGGACCGGCTCCGAGGGCGTCAGGAGGAGGAGGAGGACGGGAGATCAGCTCCTTGCTGATCCCCGTCCGGCTGAGAGACATCACTTCCGCATTCACCTGTCAGTCATCTGGCTGCTATAGCCAGAGAGAAGAAGCTGATAAAGCAGATCTCTGCTTCATCAGCTTCTTTTGGGGTCCACAGGTGATATTAGGGGTCCTAGAGACCCCTAATATCTCCATAAAGAGGACCTGTCAGTGTGCCTTTGCTATTATATAGGGGGTTGTTATCCCCCCTATATAATAGCAATACCAATAAGTGCAAAAAAAATATATAAATAAAAAAAAAGAAAAGTAACACATAAAAAAATAAAATAAAATAAAAGCCACATATAAAAAAAGGGGAAAAAACCCCCCCAAAATGTTTAACTCCCCCACCCCCACGTTTACGCGCCTATAAACGTAAATACGCGTCCGGTGCCCCAGCGCGCAAAAATTACAATTGCGCTACACATGTTACATATCGCCGCGAACGTCGCAGTGAGAGCAATCATTTTAGGGCCATCAATCACTGATAACACTAAACTGATGAGCGGTAACAGCTTTTAAAGCGTCGCCTATGGCCAATTTTGGGTATTATCGTTTTTTGAGGTTTCGCGCGCGCACGCAATTTTAAGGCTTGACATGTTTAGTGTCTTTTTACCCGACGTGACCCCATCTTTTATATTTTACCAAAAAATTGGGTAATAATAAATGTTTTATCATTTAATATAGGGGAAACTGTTTTTTTTTTTAAATTTCGGTAATTTTTCCTTAATATAGTAAAAAAATAAAACCCCCAGTGGTGAATAAATACCACCAAAAGAAAGCTCTATCTGTCCCCAAAAAAGGGTATAAAATTCATTTCAGTACAGTGCTGCATGACGGAATAAATGTCAGTTAAAGTACCGCAGCGCTGAATACTGAAAAATGGCCTGGATGGGAAGGGGGTTTAACACCGCGGATGTCAACTGGTTAATCACCTCCCGGCCAATGACGGAATTATCCCGTGACAATCGTTCAGTTCGTTAATGACCGGTGACAGGATAATTCCTTCAATTGGTACAATGAAGGGACCAGCAGCTCATTGAGTTACTGCTGTTGATGGGTCCCTCGGGTTCCAAGGCAGACCCCCAACAGCAGATTAGGTGGTCACAGTACTGTGATCACAGCCAGAGCTGAGCGATGTGATCGCAGAGCTGTGACAGTTACACAGCCGGCAGCTGTCAGTTGTGTTTGTAAACAGCTAGTTTGCAAATAGTATAACGGCCGAAATGAAGAAAATAAGCTTTGTGAATTGACCCCAAAGTATCTCAAAGCAGAATACTGTATTCTACTTAGAAATACTAAGTATCAAAGCCCCTGTAAATGAAAAAATAACCCCTTTGTGTCCCCTAGTTTAAAAAAATACAATTTAAAGCTTAAAAAATAAAGTTTTTACAATTCTAGAAATTTTTTTAAAAAGTGAAAAAAAATATTTAACAAAAAAATTATAAGAAAATATAGTACCGATGAGGCTATTAAAGATAGGAGACAAACATATCCCACTTTCTAAAATTGTTCCACACTTGTATTTTGTGACCTATAACTCCCCAAATAAACTGAAATCCCAGACATATGATATACCCTATGAATCAGAACAAATATACATAATTATTGCCCAAACTGTGAAAAATGGTAGCGAAAACATTTTCTGAAGCTGTGTCACTAAGGGGTTAATTTGCACAATTTGGGGGAAAAAGAGTTACATTTGAAACAGCTGCTTTGTGAATGGAAAGGTTCACATTAACAATATTATTACTGCATTTTCAGTACTATTTTTATATTTAGCATGGTCCTGTGTTGCCTATAATTAATACCTCTCATGAGCCTAGAAAGGTTTTAGCGCTATAGTCATTGCCAATTCTTCACAACTTTAGCTCTCGAAAAAACCTGCAGGTTTTATTTTGAGGATTTCCTACTGATTCCGTGGTACAAAATGCATTTCTAGTGCCAGACTATGAAAATCTGGCAAAAACATGACCTGTTAGGTGTACTTGAAGCTAGTGCTGACACAAAAAGACATCTTAGCTTTAGACATTTCAATTAGCCTAAGCAAACCCTAAAGAATTGTGGAAAAACATACAAAATGACAAACTAGTATGTACAACTCAAACACTATGTGTAGAGAATTCAGTCTCACTTAATACAAAGTGGAAAACCATTCAGTTCATACACAACATAAAAACAAAGGCAATGTATTCATGTTTATTCTACTATATAAAAGTTAATAGAAATGTTTTACCCATTATGGAGAAATGGATTCAATGCACTTTTGTTTTGTTTTTTCGGAAAAAACACAGCTGGCTCTATTGGCTATCCCTTGAAATCAAAACAATTTTTAACAAACTGAAATTCATCTACTTACTTCTTTCATAGGTGAATCTTTCTCTTCTCTGTCCACTGTGTCAGACAGGTTGAATTCTCTAGCCTCTTGTATTAAGTTGTCAAAGTTAAATTCCAAGTGATGTCTAAACTCTGGATAAGAATGTAGATTCCATTGTAAACTATTATATATTCTTACATATAGAATAATAAATTGTGGCATTCAAGTTGATGAAGAATTAATATACATTTTCTCACAAGATGTAAATGGCTATAATTTATTTGAATATTGGAAGCAGAACATCAGGCAAGCTTCTAGGGGACCTGTGCACTCTCTCAATTGATGTTTAATGCAGACACTGTTAATATTATACCCACATCTTGCACGCATTCACTATTTGCTATGACGACAGACTGCTACCATTATTATCATATAGATAATGTGGCAGAGTAGAGCATATAAAAATGAATAAATATCTGACAAACCAGTGGAAAAGTTGAAAAGTTTACCCTGACTGACACATTGTTAATTTAAACATAGCACACACCTTCCTACATGGTTGCTATTGTACATAAATGTTTCAGAGTGTCACATGCCCCAATAAAAAAAGAAATCTGGAAGTAGATCAGCAAATGGAGCTGAAATGTTACATGTAATTGCATACTATGTTGGCATAAACATGGAAGGGCCCAATAACTCCAGAACAGAACTTTACATAAATTATTTCGAGTCAACCAATAGGAAAGCAGTAATTACTCATGGAATTGCCTAACAACATCCAAAAAAAACAAGGTCATTTAAGAGGTGGAAAAAACATAAAATTATAAATAATATGTTTCCTAAAATGCGTCTATTTTATTTTCGAATTAACTGGGCTGCTGAACATTTGATTTCTTCAAGAGAGAAAATAATTGAGCTATAGGTCCAAAGTAAAGACAGATGACAGGAAAAAAAGTTATCGCCAGTAAAGAAAACAAAAGATTCTGGAAGGGAGGTAAAGGGAATTTTTATTTTGCTCATAACAGGAAATCAAGAAAGAAAACAAATTACACATGAGCACTAGAATAAATAGCCAATTCTAAGGAAGAGACCAAAAGGGAAACATATATCTGCTGGGAAACAGTTCTAAGTGGCAAAAAATTAAAAGAATGTCTTGTTATATAAGTATATATTAGAAGGTATGAAAAAAAGCCATCATCAGCTGAGATAGGTGGTACTGTTAATCCTGTGGCAATAAATAGCTTTAACCGCTAAAAGAATATGGCTAACACTTTTCATTATCAATTAGTATATCTGGAGATAAACCTAAGTGGCTAGATACAGACTGTTTATTGCAAATATAAATTAATGGGAGTGGGGAGATTCTGCTGCTAGGGTAGCAGCTGAACAGCTACCCCTCTCAGTCTATGCAGAAATTAAGTAATCATGGACTGGTAACACCATGTACCATTATTGTTGAAGCTGTACATCTAGTGCCCAACTATAATTATAGAATACTTTTAATATGGCCAATCAAACAGAATCTAGGGGCGACAAAGGTAACAGTTTTAATAGCCACACATCATATTTTTTCTAAACTTATACATTAATAGAATTAACACTGAAGGTCTGCAGTAGAAGTTCATGCTCCTTAAGTAACAGAGGTTACCAGATGTGCCATAATTGCCAGTGTTAATACCTGGCAGTATGCACTGTGCAACATTAGTGCAGGTAATCATTTAATTCTTAGCTCCGCTCTCACAGAATTCTGACGATTAAAGGATAAAATAAGAATAAATTACATTATTTTTAACCATGGTCCTGATGGGTGTCAGTGTAGCAATGCCAGTTGAGCAGCACTGCTTTAAAAGGTGGTGTGCTAGATTGTTATATGTGTATTTATATTACCACTATTATTTCAGTGACTTTTCCACTCTCTGTGGAACTGCAGTCCCTGAAGGGCCCTGAGCTACTACTGAGTTTTAGGGGGTGATTTACTAACTTGATTTGTCTGGATTTGTTTTCTCATTTTGTCTCTCATAGTTGAGGTCTACCTATGATGCCAATTACAGGCCTCTCTCATCTTTTTAAGTGGGAGAACTTGCACAATTGGTGGCTGACTAAATACTTTTTTGCCCCACTGTATATACACTCTTAAAAGGTTTTCACTGGAACAAGGATCCCTATTGAAAGATTTCCCCTCTTGCTTTGATGGTAATTTAAAATTTTGGATCCTCCCTCCCATATGGTGAATGAATCTCCCTAACAGGGTACATACAGACAGCAAAAAAAATAATGCAGCGGAGGTTCTAAACTCTCACCACTCTATCCAAAACACACATTTATACACCGTTCACTATATACCACATGTAGACCAGTAGCTGAGTAACTAAGGCTGACCCAAGTCAGCAGATTGTATAAATCGCATTTCACATTCATGCAGTTAATATATTGTGAGAATTTTTAATATCCCTACGGCATTTATGTAATTAGGGTCATATATGGAGCTGCCAATTACCAGGGATTTACCAGGGTCTAATTTCTATGATCAGGGGCATTTATTTCAACGTTTGGCTAAATTTTAAATTGTATAATCCAGATCATGGTTAAGGAAAGTACAGAGATCATGTTTTTGTTAGTGCAGTGAGGGTTCACACTGCTATAAAACACCCATAGTTAATTCTGTTGATCTAGAAGAAGAAAACTGTCAAAGGACGCATATAGAAGAAACAATATTTTATGTAACTTTATAACATGCTTTGTTATATGATATGTCTGATCTAAACAGGTTAATTGTGCTCTTTGAAGGTGGAAGGACTCTTTTCAAGATTCTCATCTTAACAATTTTGGGCTAAAAGGGAGATAAAATAAAGGTATTGTTAAAGCTGAATGCCAGGTAAACATCTAAACAGGGTATACAATACATATAAGAGAGCTATTATATCTGCAAAAGGATTTATATTCCAATCCACCTAGTGCTGAAATTTACACAGCTCTGCCACAAAGCACAGCCCTGTCAGAAGACCTGATTTTTATTTCATGCAGTTAAGTAACGCATACAAATCTTGTCTCTCGCTAAGCCTGTTATTTGATAGTGAAAAAAAGAATCAATAGACTGAAGAGCTCATCTCTTGGTCATTCTGCTCTCTCCTCCTATAAGTATAACCCTTATAAGCACATAAACACTGCAGCATAAATGACTGGCTTATTGTGCTTAGCCCCCCAATCTGAACTCTGGTGTACAGGGAATCGCAAGAGGTTGATATCAGGTAAAATTCAGGTACTTACACTGTTTGCATTTAATACAACCCCAAAATAGAAAACATATCAAATGTTTCAACTGAGAAAATTTACCATTTAAAAAAATAAATAATGTAATTTTAAAATTGATGGCAGCAACACGTCTCAAAAGAATTGGGACAGGGCAACAAAAACCAGGCAAAGTAAGTGGTACTAGAGCCCCTGGCGATTAGGATACGGAAGTTTGTGAATATACATGGCCTGAAGTGTCCTGGACCTATGAGTCCTAGGTGATACTCTTGGTCGGCTGCTATATGTGGCTGAGTTTGTTTCTCAATGTTCTGTGATATCTATCTTAGAGCTTTATCACCATGTCTTGAATCTTGAATATTGCATCCACAGCTTGTGTAACTTGTGTAACCTTGTAACCTCGTGACAAACATAGAGAGTGTACTGATGTGTAAATGCCTTGGTTATGTTGACCCAATTGTTTGTTGATGGTGTTGTTGTTATCATTGTTGTGTCTCAGACGCTTGCAAAAATCAATAAAAATTATCTTAAAAAAAAAAAAGTAAGTGGTACTAACAAGGAAGAGCTGGAAGAACATTTTGCAACTAATTAGGTTAATTGGCAACAGGTCAGTAATATAATTGGATATAAAAAGAGCATCTTAGAGAGTTGGAGTGTCTCAGAAGTAAAGATGGGCCGAGATTCACCAATCTATGAAAAGTTTCTTCTAAAAATTGTCAAATAATTTCAGAATAATGTTCCTCAACATAAAATTGCAAAGACTTTAAATATATCACTATCTACAGTACATAATGTCATCAGACGATTCCGAGAATCTGGAGAAATCTCTGTGCACAAGGATCAAGGTCGAAACGCAATATTGGATGCACGTGATCTTCGGGTCCTCAGACAGCACTGCAATAAAAACAGTCATAATTCTGTGATGGATATCACTACATGGGCTCAGGAATACTTTAAAAAAATTACTGTCTGTGGACACAGCTCACCGTGATTTACAAAAATGCCAGTTATAGCTCTATCATACAAAGACGAAACCATACCTGAACATGATCCAGAAACGTCACAGTCTTCTCTGGGCCAAAGCTCATTTAAAATGGTCTGCCACAAAGTGGGAAACTGCTCTGTGGTCAGACGAATCGAAATTTTACATTCTTTTTGGCAACCATGGGCGCCTCATTCTCTGGACTAAAGAGGAGAGAGACCTTCCGGCTTGTTAAAAGCGTTCACTTCAAAAGCCTGCATCTCTGATGGTATGGGGGTGCATTAGTGCCTACACATCTGCTTACACATCTGGAAAGGCACCATCAATTCTGAAAGATATATCCAGGTTTTGGAGCAGCATATGCTCCCATCCAGATTAAGTATTTTTCAGGGAAGGCCTTGCATATTTCAGCAGGACAATGCTAAACCACATGTTTATGTCGATTTTACAAAGCGTCCCAACTTTTTTGGAATTGGGGTTGTAATACATTATGTATTTTGTGTATTTATATCTACCTGGAGTTCCGTTTAAAAATAGTTACTTTCATGACTGATTAGATTCCCCACTATGGAAATTCAGCACCATACTCTTTTACATTTGCCTGCCCTGACTAAGGGAAGTTTACAAAAACCACTGTTTACAAAAACACTGTCTCTGTTACCTTAGAATGGCAGAGGCAGGTAAACTTGGCTTGTGAAAAATCTCCTGACAGGGAAAGGCATTCAACAATTTTGTTTTTCTCTAGCTTCCCCGCTAAATTGTTTAAATGAATGCTCTTCAATTAAATCAAAAACATTAAATTATAAATGAAAAGGGACTATAATACAGTATTATAGTGTAATACAGTATTACAGTGTAATATAGGCAAACAGATTTTGCCCAAAGCGAGAAGCAAATTAATAAATATCAGTAATTTAGCACTCGTTCATCTTTCTTTGCTAATTATAAAGATATTACCAAATTGTTAAAACATTGCTTGAATGCATCCACTTATGACTGCACTTATCAATACTATTACTTGCAAGAAACATCATACTGGACAGAGCAGTAAATTAGACTATGTGGTTTTTGAGCTTCTGATAAAAAAAACACATTTATTTATTACAGGTATTTATATAGCGCAGACAATTTGTACATTGTGCACATTCACATCAGTCCCTGCCCTCAAGGAGCTTACAATCTAAGGTCCCTGCATCACACGCATACATACAGGATCAATTTAGGCAGGAGTCAATTAACCTGCCAGCATGTGCAAACTCCTTGAGTCTGCACAGGACAAGGGGGCACTCTTTGCATCTGGAGGAAAAGAGGTTTAACCTTTGCATACGGAAAGGATTCTTCACAGTTAGAGCTGTGAAAATATGGAATAGACTCCCCCAGGAGCTTGTTCTAGCTAGCTCGGTTAATTGTTTAAAAAACATCTGGATGTATTCCTAAATGCACAGAATATTACTGGATATTGAGTTCTTAGAGGTATATTAAGCATCAGAGATTGTTGATCCAGGGAATATCCGATTGCCTTATGGGATCAGGAAGGAATTTTTTCCCCAACATTGGATAATTGTGGGCATAGCGTTCTGTTTAGACTTTTCTTTTTTTTTTTTTTTGTATCTCTATAGGTTGGACTCGACGGACTTGTGTCTTTTTTCAACCTGACTAACTATGTAAGATAGTGTCCTGACCGAGATTTGAACCGGGGACCCCAGTGCTACAAAGCAGAAGTGCTAACCACTATGGCATTATATACAAAATAGACATTTAAAAATGTCTTTCAGTCTTCATTACACATGTACTCTTTTATTTTTATAGTTTCATGGTATAAAAGTATTTTACCCATGTAACATATATTGCAGATACCAACATAGGCCTTGCAAAGGATCAACCGCTAGGCTTGTTTTTCCTTATTGTAAAACAATTACTTTGAGACAACGCCAACTTATTACATGGGTACAAATACAAATACCATAAACTAAATTATGGGCATGTGTTTTTTAAAATCAGTTTAACAGATGGAACATGTAACCACAGATGAATCTAGGAATAAGGGTACAGATTTTACTAATAAAACAGGACTGTAAATAATTGTGTTTATTGCACAGGACAACATCATCCACAGTTGCAGATTTTCCCCTGGAAATTACTTGACATGGCCCATTCATTTCTATGAGTAAACCAACGTTGCAGTGACTAAGAAAATAGGCATGTTGATGACTCAGATGAGAAGCAGTTATCTGAGCAACTGATATTTTGGTAGGCTGGAAACCAATGGAGAAAATATCTAAATATGTTATGCATTCTAATGCAGCAATGAGTCACGCATAAAATGCTATTATTTGTTACTCTTGGAAAATATATATGTTGCCATTTTATATTCGATTAACATTGTATTCATCAATAAATCAACTGTTCAAGGTTATTGGGTATGGTTTATGAAAGGAATACAGCAGGCTCATGTTGCAAAGTGAATTTTGACTTTGCAAAGCGATATTTCACTTATCTTAGTGAAGGAGTTAAAGCTAAGTGAAAATTTACTTGCAAAGAATGCCCAATTATTTAGGGATATAAGGCATATTTAAAAAAAAAAACAAAAAAAAAACCAAGGAAACAGAAAGGATCCACCCCTCCCCCCCAAAAAACTGCATTTTTGTTCACACATGAATGGATAATTAAGGTCAGCATAGCTTCACCTCATTCACTAAACTAACACTGGGTTCACACCTAGGCGTTTTACGTATGCACGGATGTCACGCGTTTTTTTTACCGCGATTCGCGGTAAAAAAAATCGCGCGACCCCGAAGGCTTCAGCCGTTTTGTAGGGCGTTCAGACGGGCGGAAATACGGAAAGGTGTGAACCATACCCATAGAAAACAATGGGATTTTCATGGTTGTACGTTTTGTAGAGCGTTCATAGAGCGTTGAACGCCCGACAAAACGGAAAGGTGTGAACGGGGCCTAAGTTAAAATTAACTTTGGAAAGCGAATTTTCGCATAGCTTCACCTCATTCACTAAATTAAAAAAAATCACTGTTCAATGTGTTTTTATTGCAAATATTGTTTTGAATTAACCACAAAATCAAAAGCAACAAAGGCCAATTCTAGCACAGATTTTTGAGTTTGTTTTAGATAGAAGGGAAGGGTTAGAGCCTCTGTCATCTTTTTATTGCCATCTATCTGTTGGGAAGATTTCACCTGACTTTCTGTCATTGAGTTCTAACTCATTAAGGATTAGAACCTGACAATGTTTTTAATTGCCATTTGTGCCTTAATAACTGCACGCCCTATTGTATGGGCATCACAAAGACCAAAGTGATGGAAAATCTTCCCAATGAGATCACAAAGAGAAACAGACAGTTTTCCACTCTATTAAAAGAAAAAATAACTTTATGTTTAAATTGCATCATTGCTGCACATATTTATGACTTTAATATGTGCACTTTATTACAAGTTGGAAAAATATTTTGTTTGCTTTGGATTTCAGAACAATGCAATGGGTGATCAACACCAGTTTGTTTTGTTTTTTTTTTAAATCTAAATTTCAACTGCATACATGTGAGAAAATACAAGGAAGCCTCACACCTCTGGCAGGATTCCACTGCAACTTGAGAATTCTTTTTTAATGAAATGCTATAGACAGAATTTAATTAGGTCCACTTTGCTGGCTGCCAGGGCTGCTGGCTAGAGTGTTACAAATAATTGTCAAAATCTATACAAGCAAATAAATATCTTCAGTTCAAGATATAGCCAAAGAATCAATAACCATAAAACTGACATTCTTCCCACAATTATTTCCTCTGGTCATTTCTATTGCAGGTCCATTTACATAAACTTGGTAAACCTAAGAAATGTGCGTGTGGCGTGTGTGACCCTCATCTAGATGGAAATCCTTCCCACTATCTTCATGAAAACCTGTACTGAGAGAATATGGAGGCTACCACTGTTGACCTCTGCTTCTGAAAATGCTAGCTGCCTGACTTTCATAATAATCCACTAGGTATCGTACTTTCAGGGACACTGCCTGCAAACAAGTATGAAGAACTGGCATTCTTACTTTACTCTGACTTTGAACTGCATGCTTGTTCTTGCTCTGTGAGTGCTAACATATTGAACCCAGAGGCAGATAGGTGACTAACATTCTTACCAACGGTCATTAAAAGCAGCTACCATATTTATTTCATGAGTGGTTTACACTAAATGAGACAAATCATATCAATAAACATATATTTATTTCTACATTAGAGTACCAAATACAAACTTTTCTAGTAAAAATCCATTAGATTTAAGACGTTTTAAGATTTTCTTTCCTGTGCATGCTTAAATCTAGTGTTCCCTCAAAAAACACACAACTAGAATGCATCAAAATTTAGTTTAACCTCCTTGCCACCTGTAATATATCAACCTTCCCGAGCACAGTGCCCCGTGTTTAGGACATGTTAATAAATGTCCTACCCTAGCAGTTGTTACCCAAATTACTAGTTTAAGTTATGAACCCCTATAGCGTTCAAACTTACAAGTATATGGTTCTGAGGATTCAATAATGAGATTTTTGAGCTCAACACAATAACAGAAATGTATTGGTATATAGTATCAAGACTTAATTACAGCAAACCAACAATCTATTTAACTACCAAATACAAAGATTTACGCATGCAAAATACACAGACATTGATATACAATACACATACATTTAAGGGCCGCATTATGGTGGTCTAAAAAGACTAACTTTTCTCTTCCTGCCCCTTAATTGATATACCTTTGGTGTTCATAGGGACGCATTGCAAGCCATCCATTGAGGGCCTCCCAATGTTTAATTAAACCAGATTAAAATTCTTCTTTGGGGATTGGATATTTCCAAATACCCTTTGTTAGAACTTCCAACCCCTTTCTATGTGAATCTTTAATTGCACGATGGTATTCAGAGACAAAAGAAAGTATGTACATACCTATTGTGAGAATCAAAGGTCTCAGCTCCGAAGTGTTCATGGATCGTATTGTCTCTTGTCTTGACTATTTACAGGCTATGCCTGGACAGATTCCTAATTACATAAAAAAATCCCCATGTAATCAATTCCGCAAGACAGAAAAACAATCTTTTCCTTACTCCAGTCATCCAACATAGAATATGTGTAATTACAAAAATGATATACATCTCTTAATGGAGATTTGATATAAATCTCATAAAGTAACATAGTGCGGCATTTAGCATGGCTACTAGCTTTCAATCCTGCCTGTCAATGATAGCTGGGATCCACGCTAATAATCATGAAGTCAAAATGGTTAACAATGATGCTATCACTATACAAGCCCTGACATAGTAATCACATGCAGATTGGAAGGTTCATTCATAAAAATTAAAACATTCAGCTTGCAGATGAACACTGTCACCTTCAGGCAGCAGTGCCATCTGGTGTGCCATCTATTTAATAGTGTAACAGTCAGAGACAGTGAATGTATATGTACAGTAAAGGAATTAAAAAATAAATAAAAATAAAGGAATTACTAAAAACTTAAAAAGGAATTTAAAAAAAAATAGACCAAAAATGTTGTTACATTTTGACACATTTATCATCCTATAAAAAACAGAAAAGGCTATTTTGATTTTTTTTTCTATTTAGGAATAAATGAAAAAGGCAAACATGCCAAAGTGCTATTTGGAACATGAATACAGAATAACAAAGATAACGTAAGTTGCATTTGTTTCATATAGTTAACATACTATGCTTTATTCTCATTTAGAGATGTGTTGCAATTTTCAGGATGGATAATTCATTTTGGTAGAAAGGGTAGATGAGGTGAGGGCCTGCAGTTGTAGCTGATTTAGTGTAGTTTAGGGATTGTTTAACTGTTCCAAGAGACCCGTAATTTGGCTGGGTGGAGTAAAGAGAATTTGATTCCTGCTTTAGAGAGTTGTTTGAAAATGGGGACAAATTCTGTTCTGGTGGTTGAGTGACCAAGGATGAGAATACATGTAAAATCAATATTTTTTTTTTCTCTGTCCACTTTGCTTGAGTTGTCTGGTTTTTCTGTAAGCAGGGGGTATTACTTGGAAAGTAGAAGTATTTTGTGATAAATCGCCTGGGTCTTCAGTTATTTCCTTGTCTCCCTGGGCCTAGGTTTAGTGAAGTCAAGAGCTCAACTGTCAAATAATTGAGGAGATCTGCTCCCTTGTATTATTTAAAGAATATAAATTAATCTCAGGTTTCAACATTGACTGCTGTTTGCTAGGTCTTCTCTTTTTTCCTCCATGGATGCTATAGTGAGAGACTGTGTGGCTGTTTAGTTTGTGTAGTTAGCAGTTGATCTTCCAAACTGCTTACGCTTTGAACCAATGCCATTATTCAATTTGTATTTTAGAAGACTGACTGAATGAAAGGATAGTTTCAACTGATCTTTGCAGTCAAATCTTTTTTTCAAATTGGTTAGTAAGATGTTTGAGACTTCAGCAGCTGCAGCTTTGGTATTGGTGTGTAGTATGTCTGTAGAGTAATTGAGAGGGATTTGAGCGTATTGGTGTATTGGTGTGTAGTGTGCCTGTAGAGTCATTGAGATGACTGACTGAATGAAAGGATAGTTTCAACTGATCTTTGCAGTCAAATCTTTTTTTCAAATTGGTTAGTAAGATCTTTGAGACTTCAGCAGCTATGGCTTTGGTATTGGTGTGTAGTGTGCCTCTAGAGTCATTGAGAGGGATTTCTTCTTGGGTGTCAAATGACAAACCCAATTTAATGGAGTTCTATGCTCCCTGGCTTCCACCATTGGTTGAATTTTGGATTTGGTTGGAGATTTGGATGGAACTTGTTTTCAAACTTATTTATCTATGGTACATAGCACTAGTGCTTTTGATCTATTTAGTTAAGATTGTGATGGGAGTCTATCAGGGATGTTAATGATGAAAGATATGTAATAAAGATGTTCCACAGCTAAATAGTACAGGCAAATACACATTTTAATAGGGTTCAGAAGTAGATTTTAACTGCAAAAATTATATCTAGGCGGCAGTCACTTCATCATAGGAGGTAATGGAGGAAAGTTTAGAAAGAGATCCAGCTATCTACTTACTTTTGAGTCATAGGAGTACATGTACTAATGTATTCCTGTGACCCAAAGAAAATAAAAGCCAAAAAAATGTTTGGCTTTACCTTTTGTATAATTACAGTTACAGGACATTTTAATAATTGACATACAGTATATTGCAACTTTTGCTGAACTTCTTGAGGGTGCTCATAATGAACTAACATAGGATTCCAGACATGGCCCTTGGGCCACATCTAGTGTGGAACCTGAAGAACATAAGGAAGGGATGGTTGCTGGGGTCTCACATCCGCCATCACTGTAAATATTTACCGTAGACCCTTTAAGGAGGTTGGGCTACCTCCTGGCAAACCTGCACCCAATTGATCCTTTGCTAGAAATATTCTCCAAGAAGGAGGCTCTCATAGATTACAGTTAGGACCTTACTATACAGAGGGGCCTTGACGAGGCAGTACAGGTTCCACATATTTTGCAAAAGTTGTACAACTAAATCCTCTGTTTTTAACCTTAGTGGTGAGACAGTTTACTCTTTTTACAGGCTGGCTGGCGAGTGTGCCGGGAAATGTCTGTTTTTTTACTCACTGCAAAATGTTAACATTTTAGTGTGTTCTGTATGTGGTAATAGGCCAAATATTGTAGCTGGTAATTTAGTTAACAGATACTAAATGCCAAATCGAAATGAACACCTATAAAAAAAAAGACATAAAAGTCTCTTTTTTTAATTTGCAAAAGTATACTATACATGTATGCAATATTGTTTCCCTTTACTAAATATATCCATTTCCTTAAGAGTAGAAAAATAAATATTAATTAAATAGTAATGAAAAAATAAGCTTTCATCACAGCACTGTTTATAATAAAACAGCAAAATGCATAATGCACTTCCAAGAACAGGAGTAGGGTCTGCATGCTACACTATTTAAGCTAAAACAGAACACACATGCTATTCTGAAGAATGATAATAACACTCAGGGTATATGTGCAATCAATTGTAATGTTGCTGCATTCACGTTTGATAGAAAATATGCCTTAAAAAAAACCTAGCTGAAATGCATGAAAAACTCAAGGCTAGACATCCCCCGAAAATAAGACCTAGTGTCTTATTTCGTGCAAAAAAAAAAAGACAGTGTCTTATTTTCGGGGAAACACGGTATACACATTATCCAACCCATATGTAAGATACAGTTTAGATATCAGACATACATTTATATTTACAATAGATCGTTCCAAGACTCGCACCACGTCATTTAGGCTTTCAGTTTCCCATATATTTCCAGCAATTTATCTCTTCTTTTTGATATGCAGACAACAGGTTCAGCAGCCTTAATTATATTTAGATCTTTTGTTTTCTTACTTTTAATATGTGTATAATTTTACTTTAAATCTGCTGTTACTTATAGGTGGTACTGCAACAAAGTACTGAATCGTCACAGTTAGAAGTCATTGAAACTAACATCACAGGAAATATTAAGGAAACAAAATCAGTGAGTGCTTTATGATATAAGCAGTATCCCTTGCAGCTAATATTCTTTTTTTGACATCATCATCATGTGACAATATTTGTTATATTATATAGCGCCTAACCAATATGTGTAGCATAGATGATATGGTTACAATGTGCAGGAATTAATCTCACATGTAAATAGTTATGCCCATGGTATATTTTTTCTTTAAAAGTATATGACTGATTCAAAATTGATTGTATGTATTTTTTTTTTTTAAATAGTTCCAGGAAATGCTTCAATAAATAACCTTTAAATAATAACTTTCTCCTTTTCTCTTCTTAACGCATGGGTTAACATGTGACTCTAACTTTCCTATATGATGTCAAAACACAATGCTAAACACTCTTCTTACTGATTAAAAGTGAATAGCTAATATAAACAAGTTTAAATGTCATGTTTAAATGCTTTTCTTACATTTCTAGAGGGACATAACAAATTGCAGTGTTTAGGCACTTCCCATAAACCTACTTAACATTTAATATAAATAGTTGTGTTGCTGCTTTTTAACCCCAATATAAAATACTGTATATGTGTAAAAAATGCTTCTGTGCTTTATAGTCCATGTAATTGCTCTAATACCTAGCAATTCTCAATGTTCATAAGTTAGAATGTTGCTTCAGAAATAAAGTTTAAAAGAAAAGTAAATCCAAGCCTTTTTTGGCTTTACTTTTCTTTTGGGTCACAGGGGTACATTTACTAATATACTCATGTGGCCCAAAGTCAGCATATAGTAGGTTACTGCCCACTATATGCTGAAAGTGCAAAGCTGTGAAGGATCACAACAATTTAGCCAGGATCCACCTGGCTGCCTGATTGACAGCTGTTTGTCTTTCTAGAGCCAACTGCATTCACCCCCTCCCTGTCTGTCCCTCCAGCAGCTGCTGAAGGAGCAGAGAGGGGAATCCCTGCAGGGAGCTGTTACTGACAGTAACTGCTCTCTGCAGGGAGAAGACCATGAGCTAAGTTATCAATGATTAGCTCTGTATAGAGCCGGCATGTTACAGCTGCAGTGTAAATTTTACTCTCCCAATACTTCTGTCATAGAAAAAGCAGCTTAAAACACTTAAAAACCATAGGAGATAAACCTATAACATATACTACACAACTATAATAAATAACAGTTCTCTCTACTGTTGAAAGAACTCACTAAACACACATAAAAATGAGGCAAAGGAGTAATCATCCCAACTATCCCACCTCAAACTAACCACTCAACCATCACGTTCTCAAACAATTCATCCCCACACAGCTACCTCCTAATGTACCACTTCTCCCTCCCTTTTAGATTGTAAGCAATTACGGGCAGGGCCCTCCTTACCATCTTGTCTTGAATTGTATTGTGATTGTAATGTCTTCCTTATAATGTAAAGCGCTGTGCAAACTGTTGGCGCTATATAAATACTATGTAGTAATAATAATAATAATAATAATAATCAGGTTCTCCCTAATATATTCTGCATATTAAGTAAAGGTTACATTAACCATGGCAGTATAGCTGAACAATCCTTTAGAGGCATTAGGACTCCCTGAGGGTGAAGACAACTTTGTAGGTTATTAATTGATAAACAAAAGTAAATTTGTATTGCATTACTTTAAAATCATCTTTACATTACAGCATTTTTTGTGCCTAAAGCGCATGCACAGTATTGTATATGTAAAATCAATAACTGTTATATTAAATAACGTTATTGCAGTCATGCAAGGCGATTATCAGGGGCAGGGAAAAAAAACACACGAAATCTATCCTTTTTGCTGTGAGCGGAGACGAAAATCTATCGGAAACTAAATCTATCCTTTTTGCTGTGAGCGGAGAAGAGCCTTAAGGATGCATAGGATCCTATGCATCCTTAGGGCTCTTCTCGGCTCACAGCAAAAAGGATAGATTTCGTGTGGTTTTTTTCCCTGCCCCTGATAATCGCCTTGCATGACTGCAATAACGTTATTTAATATAACAGTGTACACAGTAGCTGCAGCATTGCATCAAAAAAGTGCGTAGTACATGGTTTGAAAACAGCAACGCAGAAAACCACTTAACACTTTAATTGAGATTGAATTAAGCGTCTCTGAACTGCTTTGGAGTTAAAAATTAAACATTTTTTAACAGTTTTCCTGGGTTTTCACCCAGAATGCCTTTGTGTTTCCTGGGTTTTCTTTCTAATAGGATGACACGGCTTCTAGTATGGGGCAGCACAGTGGTGTAGTGGTTAGCACTTCTGCCTTGCAGCACTAGGGTTCAAATCTTGGCCAGGTCACTATCTGCAAGGAGTTTGCATGTTCTCCCTGTGCTTGTGTGGGTTTCTTCCAGGTAGTCTGGTTTCCTCCCACACTCCAAAGACATGCTGGTAGGTTAAATGGCTCCTGTCTAAATTGGCCCTGTATGGATGCATGTGAGATATGGACCTCAGATAATAAGCTCCTTGAGGGCAGGGACTGTGTAAATTGTCAGCACTATATAAATACCTATAATAAAATGAACGAAATACAATACCCTGTTTCCCCGAAAATAAGACCTACCCCGAAATTAAGACCTAGTACTATTTTTGGGAATTGCTAAAATATAAGACCTACCCCAAAAATAAGACCCAGTTGTGACCTTTCCCAAGGCCGGTGGTGGCATAAGGGGGAACTTGAAGAGCCGCGGGAGAGAATCAGCGGTGCCAACAAAGCCAGCGCTAGAGGAAGCGAGGCTGCACCGGAGGGAGAAGAGCCGCATGAGCCGATGTTTCCTCTATAGCGCCAGCTCGTGTCGCAGGTGGAGTGATGCCAAATGCACTCCACCCGTGAGGAATCCATAGTGAAAGTGTGCTTCCCTCATTCTGGTTACCAAATTGCTCTTGGAAAGGTATGGCAACCTGTATTGCCCTGATCGCCCTATTCTTAACTTTGCCATTTTGGATTATTTAATTTGGATTTGCATTAACTTTGGATTGTTATACATTAAAAAAAATAAGACCTACCCCGAAAATAAGACCTAGTGTGTTTTATTGAGCCAAAAAAAATATAAGACAGTGTCTTATTTTCGGGGAAACACGGTAGTATGGCCAGCATTAATGTGCTTGCTCTTATTCAGGCTGTAGAAGATCATCATGAGTTATACGACAAGTCCCCAGCAGACTACAGTGATGCCTACAAAAAAAAGGAAGCCTGGCAAAAAGTCACTCATGCTTGTGTCCAAGATTGCTTTCAAATATTTGCAAAAGATAGAGATGATCATAGTAGGAAAAGGGTCAGCTTCAAACGTAGCTGACAAGACCGAATATGCTTTACCAATTCACTGCCATGTGAAAGTTTTTCTAGTACAATATAGACAAACGATTTTAGTATAGTGATGGAGCGCCAGGCTCCAGTTACAGCTGCATCCACTGCAACCCTGACTCCAAGCTGCAGAGGGACTACAAATCCCAGCAATATAAGATACAACAATGCAGAATACCACCAGCTAGAGAGGACAATAAATCCCAGCAATACATTATACACCAATGCAGAATAATATGAACCACCAGGACTGCATGAGACATGTCACCTGAGCTATGTGCAGCCCCATACTAGGGCTATGTGCAGCATGTGGCAGATGTGGGCGTTGAGGAGGAGAGGGAGATGTACGGCCGAACCGGCACTTCATACAGGTGCCGTGAAGGTCCCCACAAGCCTGCCAGCAAGTGCAAGACCTTACACCAGCCGCTACAGTCAGGCTCCTGTCACTACAGCAATCCTGTCACTGCCAGCAACTTTCCAGAAACAGGATCACTAAAAAAAGTGCTTACCTGCTCCTATAGTGTAGCAGAAATGTACTTGCCAGTGAGGGGGCAGAGAACGAAGTGATGCCTTGCTTGTTCTGCCAGTGATACCATAGTGATCCTGTGCCTGGTGGAAACTTGATCACTAGTGTGACATGGGCCAGAGCCGTCCCTATAATAAGGCATCCTGAGACGGTTTCCTCAGGTGGCACCTCATTGTGTCACGTGGGGGAGCTCTGGTGAGAGCTTTTAGCAACCTGTGACACTCTGGCCGGCATCTCACCAAGTTCCTGGCAACCAGTGACATGAATGAGCTGGGTGGAAAGCCAGGCGATGCCCCCCCGATACCGTGCACCACCCCTTCCGTAAGGTGCACCATTGTCACACCGCCCCCCCTTAACATGTAGCACACCTTCAACCCCCACTTCAGGTGGCAAATAGTCGAGGGACACCACTGCATGGGCCTTATACTGACAGAGGTCTACAGAGGCAGTATCATCAGGTATTATGTGCCCTCATAAATGCAGGTAACCTATCACATGTGTCTAATTTGTATTGGTAACTCAGGTCTGTTAGTTAAGCTTAACCAAACTTTGCTGTTGTTTTTTTTATTTATTATTTTGCCAACAGGTTAATTTTAGCTAACCTGGTTCAAAATAGCAAATGCTTTCATAAAATCACCCATGTTCCTACTTCTTTATTTACATTACATGGTTTGTAAGTTCTGTTGCTTAAGGGGGGGGGTGTCACATAAATGGTTATATTCAGGATTCTGAATACATGAATGCAATGCAAAATATCTTACAACAACACATAGGAATTGTGTCCCTGCTGGACACAGAATTCTAGGATCTACTGCAATCGTTATTTCTGAGCAGTGTTAAAAAAAACTCCTCTGGCATGTTGCTTTCCCAGAACTCTTCACATCTAGGCAGCAGCTGCTCTATGATGAAAAGTTAATATTTTTAAAGATTTCCTCATCCTTACATCTCCTGCCAGTATATCACATGCCCTTCTAGTTATTTCTAGTTAACTTCACCATATATTTTAAAAAGTGAGTAGTAAGGGTGAATACATAGCTCTGTTAGGAACCAGTTCCATGAAATATTATAAACATACATAATTAGTAAAAGATATTAGAGGATTATATTAAAACTGCGTGGGAAAGGTGGGGTGGGGGGCACTAAAAGGAATTCATATATTTTCACACATTTTTGTTGTTGTTCCAAAAAACATCTGTGCAAAGCTAAAATGATTCAGCATGCAAAATATGCTCAATATGCTTACTTTTGTTGTGGAAGAGGTTTTAATTATAATTATAATGTGTCAAGCTCAGTGTCAAAAAATAGTAAATTTTTTTCCAACACATCAAGGAGAATTAAGTATTTTTCTAACAAAGCTGGGTTTCCAATTCAATTAAAAATCAGTCCCCTGA
This sequence comes from Nanorana parkeri, assembly GCF_000935625.1. NCBI lineage: Eukaryota > Metazoa > Chordata > Amphibia > Anura > Dicroglossidae > Nanorana > Nanorana parkeri. Next base: position 255,650 of record NW_017306879.1, on the reverse strand, counting down.
TGCATATACCTATCAGAGGCACAGAAGGATCTCCCAGTCATACTGTATGTGAAAACATGGAGCAGTTTGAATTGTGCAGGTGGTGTGGTAATATAGCATGGCAAAAGGGATATGTTTAGGGTTTAGGTTAAGATAAGGGGAAAGGTTAATGTTAGGGTTAGCTCCATAGAAGTACATTTTTGGTTGTGTAAGGGTTATTTTTAAGAAACGAAGACAGGGTATGCCACCCACTGACAGTGCTAGGACAACATTGTGACTACTACTCAAAAGGAAAAAATATCCTTCCATTAAATACCCATAACATGCATTTATTAGTTCTTTACGTAAGCACTGAAACATGTACAAACACCCCACCCCCTGCAAAATACTTTCTTGCCCCGTCTTTTCTGGCCATCCAGGTTGAATGCATAAGGGTTTGGTAGGAATTTTGTGGGGAACTCCACGCTATTTTGTTTCTCTAACCCCTTCCCGACCGATGACGAGATTATACCATCACAATTGTTCAGTTAATTAACAACCACTAACAGGATAATCCTGTAATGCGGTACAATGAGCGCTGGTCCGTGGGTCCGAGGCAGACCCTCAACAGCAGATTGAATGGTCACAGCACTTTGATCACAGCAATAGCTGATCACTGTGATCACAGAGCCTTAAAAGCCACACAGCTGGCAGCAGCTCACTGTGTTGTGCAGCTGCGAGTCAGCTGTGTGTTACAAACTGATGTAAAGTATCTCTGAGGCGACTACTGTATTCTCCTCAGATAAACGATGTAGCAAAGCCCCCTTAAAAAATAACCCCCTAGTGCCCCCTAGTTTAAAAAATAAATAAAAAAATTAAGTTTTGAAAAAATTTAAAAAAAGGAAAAGTTTTCAGAAAGTGCAAAAAGTTTAAAAAAAATACATTTAATAAAAAAATATAATAAAAAGAAAATATAGTGCTGAGGAGGCTATTAATAATAGGAGACAAATATACCACATTCTAAAATTGTTCTAAACTAAAATTGTATTTCACTGCTTGTATTTTGTGACCTAGAACTCCCAAAATAAACTGAAATCCCAGACATATGATATACCCTATAAAATCAGGACAAATAAAATAATTTATTATGAAATACTTTATGTTAGCTACACGAATCATGCACACATTCTTATTGTCAAAACTGTGAAAATGTGTTTTGGTGTTTTTTTTATAAAACTAAATAAGAACTTATATATATGCATATTCCACATAACATTTCTTATTCCGGTATATAATATGTGTGGGTGCAATTAATGAGAAAGATGAAAATTATAGTTGAATAAACACATAGCAGAAATGGCAAAATTGCTCCGGTCCCCAGGAACAAAAAAGGTTTTCTGAAGCTGTGCCACTAAGGGGTTAAAGGGGCTTTACTTTTGTTGGACGTGGCCCCTATTCAGTGTGTATGTGTGTGTGAGTGTGTGTGTGTGTGTGTGTGATCAACCTGTTTACAAACAGAAGCAGGCGTAGGAAGGATCTGTCATTTAGAGGCAGTAGTTTTTTCTTTATGTTACTTTTGCAGGATTACATTGAACTTATGCATGTTTAAGGCAGGCATGATAATTAAAGGATTTGTGTATTTTTAAATGTTGCCCATTGAGTTGCATTAATAGACCCGCTCCTTGTTAGTAATTTATACAGTATATATATTTTTTTGCATTGGTACATTTCCCCCATGGCTGTTGCCAGCTACCCATGCCCTTTTTTTTTTTAGCAAAGCTTGAAAACTGGCCTTGAAAGAGATAAGAAAAATAGGTTCAGTGGCTATGTTTAAGGTATGTGGAATGTTCTTGGCTTCATCAAACATCCAGCAAACCAAACTTCTCCCAGCTCACTCATAACCAGTAATAAGCCAATGAAATGTTTGAGGTATTTTTGGTTTTTTTTATTCATGCGCACTGATTTATATTTATGTATTTTCCAAGCATACAGGATGTAAGTAATTTGCACTTCACTTAAAGTGATATTAAAAGTTTTTTTTAAGCTATTTCAAATGCTGATTAAATTGCTTACAATGGATGCTGCTCCTTGATGTTTAAAAGTTTTAATTTCCTGCAAAATCAGCTGGTCAACTGGGCTCTTGCCCAGACATTCTGTTTTAGAATGGCTCCTTTCCCTTGGCGGGGTTCTATGAAGCCACCCTTGTATGTGCCTCTACAAACACACAGGGACAGCCAAGCAAGCCACTGCCCTCCTCCCTACGCCTCCTCGCTCCCTTATCTAAGCTAATAGATGGACAGCCGCTGAAGGAAGCAGAGCTGAGAGAGTTGTAACTCTTCAAAAGCATGATGACTAAGTGTTTGGGCAAACATTTAAGGAAATACATTGCTGTGCAATATATATTTGTTTGATCTGGATTCATTATTGAAAAAAAGTTTGAGAGTTTAATACTACTTTAGGACTGGAGTTTCTGGAGCATTGGAATATTGTGTCTCAAAATTATTATAATTTTAAACATTGTATGAGTGCTTGTTCAGAACTGGCATTATGCCTTCTTCTGCCTTCTTTAATAAAGTTCTTAGTTGTAACTCAGACAGCAGGTGCAAATGATTCAAGCTTTCACTGCCCTCCTTCACTGGAACATGGTGTGCTGACGTTGTCTTACCCTGGATTTACACAGTACCACCATTGGCCAAGCACCCTCTGATTTCTGGCAACTAGGTAGAGAGTGCGGCTCAGGCTGTTGACATTTAGGGGTCATTCACTAAGCTGACGAAGGCAGCCGAATGAATAACCAAGCCGAAGTGAAGTGAGCCGAAGCATGTTTGGCTATTCACTTTACCCGTGAACGGCTATTCTTAGCCATATATTAGCTGCATTCGGCTCACTTCACCTACCTTTGGCTCGGCCGAACAGCCTCAACACATTCAGCCGAACGGAAGGAAAGAGCCATACGCCTCAGCTGATCGACAATTCATTCCCGGCTGTTCACCCCAGTTCTCTAAGGGGCCAAACAGCAGAGAGTTAATTGCCGAAAGTTCGCCTCAGCATTCGGTTTGGCATTCTGTTCACTACCTCAGGAGTAGTGAAGCAGACTGAGGTATGTTATGAAAATAACAAAAAAAAACCAGCGTGGGGTCCCTTTTCCAAATCATACAAGATCCTTTTCATACAGTACTGTGCAAAAGTTTTAGGCAGGTGTGAAAAAAATGCTGTAAAGTGCTGTAAAGTAAGAATGCTTTCATAAATAAAAGTGTTGATAGTTTATTTTTTATTAATTACCAAAATGGAAAGTTAATGAACAGAAGAGAAATCCAAATGCAATCAATATGTGGTGTGACCACCCTTTGCCTTCAAAACAGCATCAATTCTTCTAGGTACACTTGCACACAGTTTTTGAAGGAACTCAGCAGGTAGGTTGTTGCAAACATCTTAGAGCAGTAACCACAGATCTTCTGTGATGTCGGCTGTCTCAAATCCTTCCGTCTCTTTATGTAATCCCAGACAGACTAGATGATGTTGAGATCAGGGCTCTGTGGGGGCCAAAGCATCATCCCAGGACTACTTTCATCTTCTTTATGCTGAAGATAGTTCTTAAATGACATTGGCTGTATGTTTGGGGTCATTGTCCTGCTGCAGATTAAATTTGTGGACAATCACACACCTCCCTGATGGTTTTGAATAATGGTTAAGTATCTGCTTGTATTTCTCAGCTTTGAGGACACCATTGATCCTGACCAAATCTTCAACTCCATTGGCAGAAATGCAGTTCCAGACTTGCAAGGAACCTCCACCATGCTTCACTGTTGCCTGCAGACACTCATTATTGTATTGCTCTCCAGCCCTTCAGCGAACAAACTGCCTCCTCCGACAGACAAATATTTCACATTTTGACTTGTCAGTCCAGAGCACCTGCTGCTATTTTTCTGCACCCCAGTTGCTAAGTTTTCATGCATAGTTGAGTCGCTCAGCCTTGTTTCCACTTCGGAGGTATGGCTTTTGGCTGAATTCTTCCAGACTTCTCCGGGTCCCACTTGTTTCCGCCAGTTCGGTGCTGATGACACACTGCTGGACATCTTCTGATGTCGAAGGGCATGATGTGTCTTTCATCTGCTGCATTACGTTACCATTGCGACCACTGCACCTACGGTCCTCAATGTTGCACGCTTGTTTGTGTTTCTTCAAAAGAGCTTGAACAGCACTTCTTGAAACCCCAGTCTTCTTTGAAATCTGTGCCTGGGAGAGACCTTGCTGATGCAGTATAGCTACCTTGTGTCTTGTTGTTATGTTCAGTCTTGCCATGTGGTATGACCTGTGGCATGAAACTGTCTTCTCCAACTTCACCTTAGTAGCAGAGTATGGCTGTTCCTCACCCAGTTCAGTTTCAGCCTCCTACACAGCTGTTTCTGTTTCAGTTAATGACTGTGTTTCAACCTACACATGAAATTGATGATCATTAGCACCTGCTTGGTAAAATTGGTAAATCAAACACCTGCCTAAAACTTTGGCACAGTACTGTATGTCTACCTTTCTTCCAAAGATAAATCAAGGAAGCTAAGTAATAAAATAATGGTAATCTGTAGAATGATATTGCAGAGGCAGGGAGGCTAATTCTAATTCTATAAAGTGAAACCTTACAATGCAAGTTTTTAAGGTCTGTACATACAAACATGAGCATAAACACTGTGATCATTGCCAGTGTCCATCTAACAAATATAGGTATCCTCCCACATTCAGAATTTCTAAAAGGGAAAATTTGAGGAAATAACTACAATGAGCTTTCATTGCTGGTTTTTAGCCCCTTGTAGTCCAAGGGTGTACATAGTATACACCAGGGCTCAAAATTTCCACTCGCCCCCTCATAACTGGTGGCGAGTAACTTCGAAGGCCTGGCTAGTAGCTCAGGACCTGAAATTTTGAGCCCTGGTATACACTACAGTGCACTCTTGTGCACACTTCCATGTGCACCCCTATTGTGCCCCAGTCTCTTTTCTAAAAAAAACCCTAATGCTCCATTCACACATAGTGGTAGCGTCTTCCACTCAAAAGACCGCGCGAAACAAAACCGTGTAAACTTTAAAATAAGAGCAGATTATAGTAATAGTCGCAAAAATTTGGAATCTACCCATAAAATCACGCTTGGACTATTTTATGGGATGCACGGTTTCATGCTGCGTGGCAGCCGCAAAACCTGATAAAACTCTAAATATTTTTTGCCCTCTCCTTACCTAGTTATTTCTTATTTTTGCTGAATTTTATTGTTTTTACCATTTATACACAAACCTTTTTCATATTTTTATTTATCTATTCATTTGTTTTTGTTAATGTCAGTGACTCACTAGGTAGTCAAACTGTAATTAAGGCTGCATTCACACCTAGGCGACAGCATTTTCGCTAATTTCTAGGCGTTTTTTGCTGCATGTTTTTGCGCAAACATTAAGTTGTGCGTTTTTGCAAGCAGATTGTAACACTTTGAGGTAAATGGGCAAATGCACACAAAAACACAGCAAACGCAGATTTTTGAACGTTTCCCTTGAAGTCTATGGGGCCAAGAAGCGCTTAATCTGCCAAAAACAAGCTCATTTTTTCCAGCAACGGGCGATTTGATACAAGCGATAAAATCGTCAGATATGAACATGGCCATAGAAATGAATTGGATTTTGTATTAGGTGTTTTTTTTAGCAGTTTTTAGGGCAGAAAAAGCACTACAAAACGCTAGGTGTGAGATCATCTAGGCGGGAGTCGGCACCTAAACTTGTAAAAAAAACAAAACATAAAATATATAATTATCATTTTGTAACTGAATGTTAAATAAAAGTCCTTTCAAACTGGCAAAACTTTTCTTATGACTTTACTGTATCCATGGCAACCATAACAACAAAACAGAAGCTATTGTGTGATTCATTGGCTGCTTTTCTAAGGAATTTTTGTATATTACAATGCTGGGACTTATCATGCAGTTATAGCAGAAATATCCTCAGTAAATAAGAGGTAAGAAGTATCAATAGGAAGTAGAACATTAGTGCAATCTATGTGTAGCTTTGAACAAAAGAAGTTATTTGCCAGCAACAGTAAACCAATATAAAACAGCACGTTGTACAATAAATACAAACACAATAAGCCCTCATTCACACGAGAAACGGCCGGCCCGTTCAGATCCGTGCTGCGTGCAAGGCCGTACCGGGCTGCGTGTGATTACATGTAGCAGCCTGTCTTTCAGGGAGTACGCGGCCGTAAGCCCCCCAACGCTCACCTGACCTGCACGTCCATACGGGTGCAGGTGTCCCTGCTCAGACACAGACAGGATCCATCCTGCCAGCGTACGAGTACGGCCACCAGCACCCGTACTGACGTGCAAGTGAAGCACATTTCTGCTTCATCCGCTTCTTTGGGGGTCCCAAGGTGACATTAGGGGTCTCCTCCTATAACGCTGAACAGTATGCGGCTCCACCGGGACTCCTCAGCTCTTTCCCTTGGACAGCCCGGACTGTCAACATGCTCGGGGTGAGTCCAGGAGTAGTGTGGGCATGTCTGCTGGTGGCAGGGAGAGGGAGAGTGTGAGGAGCTGCAAGCAGCTCAACTAATCGGCTGTCCAACTAATCAATAATGGAAATTAGGGATATTCAGATACCAAGTACCATACTCGGTACAAGTACAAGCACATGTACAGATACTTTTCCAGCTCCAAGACTAGACAAAAATTCAAAAGTTAGGAGGCAGCTGTCATTTTTAAAAAGAGGCATATGGAGCTCCTGGGATTTGTACATCCCTGTTTTAATGTATTATATTTTTTATATAAATATATATTAGGAATGCACTGATACTTGTCCAAGTACTCACAGATACAAGTACTGATACCTTTTTGTTTATTGTCATGTGACAGTTTTCCTAAAACAATACAGACTAATGATTTCAGGACAGTGGTGGGGCACCAGAGCTAAGTCCCAGCTGCAACTGCTGCAACCCTGGTAGTTCTTGTGAAAATGCTAAGTATGGGCACTGGTATCTGAACATCCCTAAAAAAAATCGTTGACAACGATTTTCATTATCGATTATTATCGTTACTTGTTTCAGCCCTATATAATATGAATCAATATGCAGCATAATCAACTTCAGCAGGTGTCTCTTTTCTTCAGACGGACATATCTGTTCCACCTCTACAAATATAGCCCCAATGGAAGACTCACCAGATGGAATAGACAAGTTAACTGAATAAGCTGGTCATAAAATAGTTGTTCTTAAACCCAGTACTGGTCTACCCTCCACAGGTTTTGGTATATGTTCCCTTAAAGGGTTTCTAAACCCTCAATTCTTTTTGCATATATCTACTGCTAGCAAGCAGTAGATATATGCAAAAAGTTTTTTTTTTTAAACTTTAAAAAACGGTTTAAACTTACCTGTGTCTTCGACGCGCACTCCCGTCCGAAAATCTGAAAATTCAGATTTGCGGTGGCCGCAAAGCATCTTGGTGTGGGCACATGCGCAGTTCAGATTTTCAGCCGGGAGACGAGGATAGACATAAGGTAAGTATATGGATGTATGCACCCGCATGCAGACACCGTGGGACACGAAGTGCCAGCAAGGACAGAGGAGTCAGCGCTGAATCGGAGACCTGCAGCAGCACTGGAGAGAAGGCTGAAAACGACAGGAAAGAAGATCGGATTAAGAGACATCATTTAAGGTAAGTGCTTTAGATAACATCGGGGGAGGGAAAAAAAAGTGTTTGCCTTTAATGTCACTTTAATGCATATATGAAGTAGATACAGAGTTACACCATGATCCTCTCAAAGAGACGGGATCATAGTGTAAAGTGATTTACTGCAGATAAATAAAAGCATAAATTAAAAACACACAAATGCAGTGTTTCTACTGAAGCACTGCACTTGTGAGTTTTCTATGTTATGTTTTTTTTCATTTGCTTTTATATCGGTCTACATTTTTATATCACTTTTTATACAGCTGCCAGTGTTTTTAATCTATTTCACAAAGTTTTTTAGCATGGGCTTTTTTCAGCAAGAGAAATAGATGCTGCACTTCCAGCATGGACCTTCGATGATGACAAATAAAGAAAAGGAGGATCACAACTTTAGGCAAAAATGGATGGGATGGGTCAACAAAAAAAACCTTGTCCCTGTGAAGAATGAAAAGGGGAGTCTTCACAAGACAGAGCTACCGGCTCCAAAAACCAGTCAGAGAGCATTGTGAGCAGAGGTACCGGACTGTGTATCAGGTTCTTCTAGCCAGTATGGAGGTGGGATTCCCTTCTGACTAGATTCTCTGTAGAAGGCGTGGAAGTCGTTTCAGCAGGGAAAACATAGATCAGAGAGTATGACATCCACTAAGGGACCAGAGCATCCATTGCATATGCCAGGAGTATCTTGTTCTGGATACGAATCTGGGAACTGTTAGATTGCGATCAGATGCCATCAAATCGATGTCCAGTGTGTCCCAATGTTGACATTCCCCTGATGATCACTCCCTTGGGTCAATGAGTTTCCGACTCAAAGTTCACCTGACAGATTTCCAGCCTAGGTACCTGAAGCACTGGGAAGCTGGGATCTGATGTTCCGCATACCAGAAGATGTTTCTTATATTTTGCACTGCTGTGTGTAATACATAGTACCTAATCAGCTTCTGTCTTCAGCTTGTTCATTTAAGCTTTAAAAATGAAGGCCAGAAGCTGATTGGTTGCACAGCTGCTCCAGATTTTGTCTGCTCCAGTTTTAGTAAATTCCTCTTCTTGTGTGGATGATGGTGTATGTACGCAACTGCTGTGACTCTGTTGGACTATATCCTCATTGGAAGACCTTTAAGTTGCAAGGTCAAATGGAAGAGAGAAAGTTGCACAGCTTGAATTTCCAAGATGTTGATTGATAACTTGGTCTCCGACTATATCCACCACCTATCTACAGATAGGAAGCTGAGAACTTCTCCCCAGCTGGAAAGGCTCACATCCATAATGAGCGAAGGGGCAAAAAGGATTGCCCCTGTACGGTACCACCATTGGTGACCAAAGCTACCACAGTAGGATGCCTTGATCAGCAGTAGGGATGAGCTTTGGTAGGGGTCAACCATGCATTTGACCCAAACCCAGACTGTTCGCAGTTCTGCAAATGGTCAAACACTGGCCAGTTTTTGACCATTTGCAGTATCCAGTGATAAAAATATGGTGTTAATCACAATGGGAAATCTTTCTAGGAGACTAGGATGCCAGTAAAAAAAAACGGCAGGGGTTTTGGCCCTTCCACACTTCATCCTAAAGTAGTAAAAATACATTTTGGCTCGACTTACACTATAAACTACTTCTGTCATACGACAATTTGTAGGTTGTACAAGTACTTGTCAAAATGCCCTGTATCGGGCCCGATTCCGATGCTAGCATCGGTATCGGGACATCCCTATTGTTTACCATACTCCAGTGCCTTACACTCTATACACTATATTGTACGTTTCATAACCTCTACCACTGCAATCTATATGTTATGTTGCATGTTGGGGGATAGTTATGCTTTATTGCTTGTAATTGTTACACTAATGAGAAAAAAAAAACATATTATACACATTTTCCTTCCTATATCTTTTTCTAAGCAGTAGCTTTATTGTTCCTTCTAATAGTTTTTAAAATAAAAACATCAACAGGTAACATTACATATGTTAGCAAGATTCTATCCCCAGCTTTGGATCTGGAAAAAAGACTAGAAACGTAATATGTCCATGAAATAAACAAAACAAAATGAACCGATGGAAACATTTATAGCTTTTAGTAGTTGCAGAATTTTCAGCATTTACATCATTAATGACTTAGAAATCAAATAACTAAGAATGGAAATAATTGTTCTCATCTGGAAAGACTACAAACATCAAGTCAATTTGGAAACAAAAGTGTTGAAAACAGGAACAACTTTGTTCATGCTTGTTTTAATATTTGTCTGGCCTGATGTTCTAAAATTCTGCAGTGGCCAAGGGTCTGGAGGATATTAATAGTATGTCCTAATATCTTTTAGGTCCGTTCTGAATACAGCAATCTGTTTCATATTTCTCCACCATCTCTAAATGACCAATTTATGAAGTACCTTTTCTTTCCATAAATTGTATTTTGAGTTTACTATATCCCACAACTGTGTGATGACAATCCCTTTGTCAGTTCACTTTATCTTGTTTAAATATGGGGGTTTTCACCCCTTATTATTTGGGAGCTCACGATTTGTGACAGGTCACATCTGTTCATATAGGGACTCACCCAGTTGCATTCACCGTATAGGATTTATTTAACTTCTCTGGACAGGATCAGTTCATATCATCCCCTAGAAGAAGATGCCCTCATAATATTCCTTCTAGAGCTTTTTTCACATGGCATGCAATGAATAACAGGAAACAATATGGTATACTACAGGATTAGTAAACTTTCACCATTCATGTATCACCCTGTCTTCTTTAACAGACTCACACAAAGGTGGTTTATAGTTTTGGTTTTAGTTGTTTTAGATTTCTTATTTTCCACTTACCTTGTGCTGTATGCTTTAATGCTTTACCCACTTAACTTGATGAAGGGTAATAAGTGCCACAGTGTCAATCACTTTTTTGTATGTTACTCTCAGTTATAACATGTTCAGTATGGTGTTTTAATTTTGAAAATGTCATGGCCGCCATTTGTTTATGGTGGCTACCATGACAACTGGTCTTAATATATGCGCTCGGTTAAGCTCCTGTCTCCACACCCCTGATGAAGTCACGCCCTTTGACGTAACGTACGTAGGGTGAAGTAGAGGAGCTGAGCGATTTGCACACAGTGTCTGTGGCTGCTTACCAAATACCTCAATTTTATCTATGATATGTGAGTAGTATTCCTTTTTTTAAGTCTAGTATCCTTTTAAAACCATCTGCACTACGAGTTTCCACTTTTTATTTTATCTGATACATGGGCCATTCGGATGAACTGTCTGCTTCCAATTCCTGAGACTGCAAGAGAGTCTGTACCTGAGAGGAGGTAATCACTGGGAGGTATTCGGCATCAGGTGCTTCCTCTACCTGTTTTGAATTAGAGGAACAGCGCATACAGACCCTGGTGGGTCTCTGCTAAAGGTGAGGTGCATTCCAGAAGATTTCTCTGTTGATGGTCACAGGAGACTAAGTTTATTCTACATCCAATGTTTTATCTTCTATTTACTTAATGGACTATTGAAGATCCAGGATCATGGACATTTTTTAACCATTTATTATTTTCACTGGAGTGCAAGTTACACACATGCGTTGTTCTTGTCGGTATTCTCTGCACATTGCATCACATTGATTCACAGTTAATATTTAGTGCATTTGATTTTTCATTATGGATATTTTGTAGCAATTACATTTACACTAAGCTGCATGTTATATACATGCGTTTCTTTTTTGTTTTGCACTTTTTACACATTGTATCACATTACTCCAAGGTCAGTATCTACTATATCTGACACTTTGCGGTCTCATTCACACAGCGCGGCTTTTACCATTAATTTCATACGTTATATCTGACCACACAGATTTCAGCTGCTGCTTAACTTGATTAGAGTAGTGGCGCGAGGTTTCACATCATTCATTATATCCCACAACTGCAAACATAAAAAAAAAAAACTATTTCAACATATGCATTCTAAACTAAAGGTAGCATAAAATGCAGAGCTCCATTAACCCCCCCAACAACTTTTTACTCTTATGCCACATGATGTGCATGTTCACCTAGTAAGAGTATGTTTTATTGAATAACTCACTGTATTGCATCTTTTTCCTGCCATGTCTTAGCTTACCTATTGCATCTTCAAATCCCCTGTACAGCTGCTCAGAGCAAGGGAGTTTGGGCCAGCACTAGAAGCCAGACATGCTCTGTTGCATGTACATGTAGCAAGGGAGATGCTGAGGAGGAGCTAGTGGGTTTTTAAATTCCACTGATGCTCGCCTTGTTACAACATTTTGTATCAGTATGTTGGAGGTAATTGAAATGTGTAAGACACAATAATGTGAAGTAGTTCCATCCTTCCCTAATAGAACCCTATCAGAGGTCCGTTAGACGTTCTCCTAGAAGACAGGAGCATCCTAAATAAAGCAGTGTCCTTATGTTGTCTGGCTTAATGTAACTAAAACATTTTTCTTCTCTTGGCAGGTGTTCTAAAATGTCCTACTTTATCCACACGTGTAAGTTGATGGAGAGACCCTCCGCACTCCTCACAGCAGTCCTGGCCAGATGAGAAAGGTGGTGCTCGCAGTGATATATTACCACGGATGGCGCCGTGCAAACACAGAAAAAGCAGGAAATCACCAGCACTCAGTAATAAAGATAAATATGTCCCTTTTATTGGACAAAAAGCGTCACAGGCATCCAAGAAAAACCGACGTTTCGGGGCCGCTCAGGGTCCCTTCTTCAAGGTAGAAAGATGTGACAATATAGTAACCAAACACCACATATATACCCCATGTAGTTAATTAATGATTGAAAAACACACCCCCAGTGATGTCATAATGGCGGCAAAAAATTGGAGTTGCGTACATGGTAACTCTGTTTCTAGGAACATTCCAGGACAGCATCAGAGAGATAGGCTCCTCCCACCGGAACAGGAAACGCATCACCCACACCTAAATAAAAAGGAGCACAAGCCTAGCACGCTTCAGTTAAAACATAAGAACCGAAGGATATCATATTGCAACTCGTTCATAGAATTATAGATACATATATACACCCATAATAATATATAACGTTACATTGCATAGCAACGCATACTAAATAACTCCACCATATCTCGCGGGAATCCCTGCTGTCCTGGAAGGTTCCTAGAAACAGAGTTACCAGGTACGTAACTCCAATTTTCTCTAGTCACCTTCCAGGACAGCATCAGAGAGGATAAGCGAGCACCATACTCACAATCAGGGGGGCACAGCTTACAGGGCTTTCACCCGAAAGCCTGATTTCGGTTGACCGTTACGTCAACTCTATAGTACTTGACAACGACAAGAGCCTGGACCAGTTAGCCCTGCTCTGGTGTAGCCCCTACACGCTCAGCCCAAAAAGAGGCCAAGCGAACGTCAGCGCCTAGTAAAGCTGCTTCTCCCATAACGGATATACCTTGCATTCCATGAAATATTGAACTATTTCCATAGGAATAACCGGGACTGGTTTTAATACAATTTTTCCCTGTGCTATAGGGACCCAAAATCTGCAAAGTGTACACTTCGCTAAACCATGGCTACTAGCAAAGCCGTTTTAAATGCGAGAATTTTAAAGAACATGCTTCAATTAGTTCAACGGAGTTTCTAGGAAAGCTTGTAGGACTCAGTAATTATATCCACACAACAGTGACTAACATGTGGCTATAACAATGCACCAAGTATAACTTGGATGATAATACCAAGGCTGAGCTTCATAACTACATCATAACTGGTAAAGCAGAACACCGTTATCCTGTAGAAGGTATAGTTACATACCTACACAGCGACCAAGAACGTCTTATTGAAACTGTCATCAGTTACCGTGTAGACGGTTGGTTTAGATATACGAAAGAACTCAGATGTCTCCCATACTGAGATCCTCAACTACATCCCAACCATGATGCCTTACTGAATCGAGTCAAGGTCCTGAAGTGTAGCCTTACAAGTGCGGGTAGAAGGAACACAGATGATATCCATAACCACCTCTTGAATCAATAATGCTTACATTAAAGTGACATTAAACCCTCAGATTTTTTAACATAAAACAATACTGTAATGTGCGCCTTACTGTAATCCATGGTTGTTTCCCTTCTCTTTGATGCTCTTCCTTTTAAAACTGTATCTGTTCTCATGCTTGGAGAAAACTTCCCTTTTCAGCTCAGGGCCTCTTCCTGTAGTGCTGGCTCAGGTTACAGCCTGTACAAACGGATACACAGACACCGTGTGAGACAAGGCAGTCTGCTGAAAAGGGAAGTTCTCTCCAAGCATGAGAACAGATACAGTTTTAAAAGGAAGAGCATCAAAGAGAAGGGAAACAACCATGGATTACAGTAAGGCGCACATTACAGTATTGTTTTATGTTAAAAAATCTGAGGGTTTAATGTCACTTTAAGCTGTCAAAATGGTTATTCCAGATACAGTATATAAACACCAATAACGAAAGGTATGCACATATACTGAGATACACAACTGCCCTCTGAACCAAAGATACTTCCACAAAAATTGGTTGCTTTGGAGGCAGTCTAATATGCTCATACCCATGGTATGCACAGATACTGAAATTCATAACTACCTTATGAATCAAAATGCTTACCTTAAGCAGCAAAAAAGGTTATACCAGGTACAGTATATAAGCACCAATAATGGATGTATGCACATATACTGATACTCACGGCTGCCCTAAGAACCAAAGATATTTCCACAAAAATGGAAAGTTGGTTGCTTTGGAGGCAGACTGATATGCTCATACACATGGAATGCACATACACTGAAATTCAAATTCATAACTACCTTATGAATCAAATAAAAAAAAATACAAATAAAACTTAATTAAGTAGTAAAGTGGTTATTCCGGACACAGTATATAAGCACTAATAACAAAGGTATGCACAAATACTGAGATTCCCAACTGCCCTACAAACCAAAGATGTTTCCACAAAAAAAGAAATTTGGTTGCTTTGGAGGCAGTCTAGTATACTCATACACATAGTATGCGCAGATACCTAAATTCATAACTATCTTATGAAAAAAATGCTTCCACTGAAGCAGAGGTTGGTATACAGGGTCCAGAAAGACCTAATGGCAAAAACTAAGTACATCCTACCGAGCTTCAGAACTGCCCCATGGACAGATGATGCTCCCTCTAAAGCCATAACGGAGAAAGTATAGAAATACCCCCCAACCAGATACGTATCAGGACTGAGATTCATAAGTAATGAAGCTTTAACCACTTCAAGACCAGGTGTTTAGACCCCCTTCCTGGCCAGGCCATTTTTCAGTGTTCAGCGCTGCAGTCCTTTGACTGACGTTTATTCCGTCATGCAACGCTGTACTGAAATGAATTTTATACCATTTTTTGGGGACAGATAGGGCTTTATTTTGGGGGTATTTAATCACCACTGGGGTTTTTATTTTTTATTATAATTAGGAAAAATTACAGAAAATTTTGAAAAAAAAACGTTTTTTTTA
>NW_017306879.1:207803-239834 GCF_000935625.1 Nanorana parkeri | reverse complement strand
CGGATGCTCCCTCTACCCCGCTCAGATCTAGAGAGCTCCAGGTAGGCCGTTTTTCTACTACGGCCGGCCCGGAGGCAGTTAAATAAGGCAAATTGGGTGTTTTAGAGGGCATATAGCATTATACTTCAATACCGATATACCTAATTCCCTCCTGGGCCAACAATGTTTGCACTGAGGCTGCAACTTGATTCTAATTAGAGGCAGTATAGTAATACTGAAAACAAGGTATACCCCAATAATGAGATACATGACCACCCCATGAACCAATTAAGCTCTCTCTAAGGCTGGAACTTGGTTATATTGGAGGCCGAATAGGAATATGCATCACTACTGAAATTCATAGATCGCCTCCTGAACTAATGCTTATACTAAGCAGTAACTGGTTGTTGCTGAGATTGCATAGAAATATCAAATACACCAATACATTAGGTATGAATAAATCTTGGACTTCATGACTTAAAAGCAGATTCCACTTATGGTCGGGAAATTACCTACAGCTACAGCAAGCCACAGAAATATATCCCTGTATGTGATCTCTGTCCAAGAGACAGAGAACCATAGCCACAAGCGCTCATCCTGGACTGGGCAAGTGCTGCACACTCTGCATTGCATCCAGAGTAATAAGCAAATACCCTACACCTGTGAGGCAGACACACCCAGGCAGCTACAATCAATGGATCAGCTCCACCTTTGAGCAAATTGAGAGTTGGAAGAGAAAACTCCACCTGAAAAGGTTAGATGCTTGCTATCATACGGAGAGACAAGATTTAACACATACATACACTCACATATAGTGGGTAAAGCGTCAACTAAAAATCTTTAATGGGTAATACGTATCTTCCCAGGAAGTAAGTAGCCTCCTCCAGCAATTCCCACACTCTGGGATTTTTCCTCTTCACTTTCCCATCTCTAAGACAGGGAAGTGAAAATTAGGTGCAGTCTACTCAAACAGGGCTGAAAGAGACCTACCCTGCTCCACTCAGGTGAGAGCAATCATAGCCTCCAACTTGGGAGCTCACAACAAGCCCAGGCCAGGTAGGAAACTCTGGTTGCTACCAGCAACGGAACTCCCTCTTAGCCTTGCAGCACTGTGCTAGTGTAATTAGAAGTCCAATATCTGCACATGTTAGTGAGTGCCTATGAACCAGCCCGTCTGCAGCACAATGCAGAGTATTAGCATTGGAGCCTGTCAAAAAATAATGCAGGCCCATATTAAAATATTACACCACAGCTAGGAAAGGGTTTTTCCCCCCCACACTATTGTCTCTCCTTTTGAATTTCCCTTTAATTAAAGGAGAGTGCAAAAAACTGGAGCAATACCCCTCCAGTACTCTTGTCCACTCTAATGCTTTTGGCAAAAGGAGTCTGTAAATCAATTGCTACAGCCATTCTAGGCTGATAACTCTTTATAAACCTCTGCAACAAAACAGAGGCTGCGAAAGAGTGTGAAATTTGAGAACAATTCACAACACTCCTGCACCCCACGTCTATTCCATATGGGAGTAATTAGGTTGCTCACTTGTCTGGGTTTGCTGCTTTGCAGGTTAAAAAACGTATCTGTGCTGCAGCCCTTGCCTCTAATCCGCCATGCACTGGTGGAAACAACACATACCAATCCTGTGTTAGCAAGAGGCACTGTATCCCCCAGTAACCAACACTCAAAAGAAGGAACACCTCCCAGGAGTTCCTGTCCCCCCATTGTGCCCTACGCACAGTATGGAACATGCATTCTTCCCTGCATTCTCTGAACCAGAAGGTCCCTGATCAAGAGACTGGCTCCCAATCATTTCTACAACCTGGATTACTGTGCAAAATGACTGAAGAGTCGACATCATCTCTTCCCTCATACAGTCTATCAGGCTTTAAAACATGTCTGGTGATTCATCCAACACTGGCTTCCCTATCACAGGATTGGCACAGTGGTTTTTTTGGAAGAAGAGGGATATTTAATGTTGCAGGCTGCACATCGCTGCCATGTGTGCTGACTGATGAGAGCATTCTTCCTTCAGAGGCCTTGGTTTCCCAAACATCAAACCAGCGCCTCTGTTGAACACACAGGTCAGTACTCATACAACCTCATACATAGAGGAAGATAGAGGAAGACAAAGTTCCTTCAGAGCGTTTGTTCTGCAAAACACAAAAAAATGTAGCCCAATGAACACCAGAACTTGAAAAGGTGTCAACCAGTCCCTCATGTCCCCAAACACTGAGAGACAAAGAATAGGAATGGGGGGGTCCAACCCCTGTCCTACCTCAGAGCTGCTAGCACCAGGATCCACCGGATCTGCTGATGCTGCTTTAGAAAATGAGTCTGCTCCCAGGGCTCCCTGCCCTGAAGACTCCAGCTCCAGTGCCCCGCTTCTGATGCCCCCTTCTTGCGGGTGTGGGAGCCGCAAGGTTCTGCGCCCTGCTCCTCCTCCATTCACCATGCAGCGTGACCGAGCATGTGCCTGCACCCGGCCTTAGGCCGACATAGATGGCCGCTTTGACCGGAAATGGTCCAGGGAAATGGCGCCTAACCAGAAGCTCCATGAGGTCACACCGACCGCTGTCCTGGTGTCTGATGCACACCGGAAAGGTAAGCGATCCCCCCGAAGACTTTAGTAGGATGGAGGAAGGTCGCAGTACTAGGGAGGACTCCACTGAGCCCTTTACACCAGAAGGATGGTTGCCTTGCGATTCATGCAGGAAACCTCAGGCACACAAAAAAAGAATCCTACAGACAGGTGGGATGTGACGGCCGCACGGCGCCCTTGTTGCCATGGCGCCCTGTGCGGCCGCACGGCTCGCACACCCCTAAGGCCGGCCCTGGGTGATGTGTTTCCTGTTCCGGTGGGAGGAGCCTATCTCTCTGATGCTGTCCTGGAAGGTGACTAGAGAAAACGCCGTATTTAAAAATCAAAAGAGTGACAAAAAACAGACAAAATAAATAAGTAAGAAATCATACCAGCAGTCAGATGATCCAGGTCAGTGCTATGGCTGCATAGTGGTCGCACAGGCACGAAATCACAAGATGATAGCAGCAGAATCGCAAACACATACAAATTTCGATCTCCACAAAGCGCCGGTGCAAGAGATACCTGTCATAGGTTACTAGGGAAACGAGAGAACGCAGCTCTCAAGTGTCTCACGGCGCAGGTGCCAGGATTATAAGTCACAGATGGTGTGTCAGGAACGAAAGCTTCGTAAGTCGCTATGGAAACAGGGAGATCGGTCTCTCGGTCATTAAGGGCGCATGTGTCGGGGCTAAGCATAAATACTGCCATTCAAACTACAGCGGCAGACGGCCAATATAGCCAGTATGCAGGCACAGCAATTGATATTCCTGGGTCAAAAAACAATAATAAAAAATAAATAAAAAGACAAACAAGACAAAGCTGCATTCCATAGAAATACAAATATAACATATATGGAGCCAAAAACAAGAAAAAACAACCAAGGAGATGACATTGAAAACATAAATAAATTGAGAGCAGCACCAGTCAGATCACGGAAAACAATAGACCCATAAGACTGAAATATATTATTAGAAAAAAATGACTATCTTAAATATATAAAAATAGATATTATGTAGTATAAAGATACAAAATTGCTTTAATATACAATGTCAATAAATAAAATGGGGCTATTCATATCAGTGTACGACTGCTGCATACAGTTAAAAAAAAAAAGGAAAAACAAAAAAATTATATATAGAAATTGATGCTTATAAAAGGGTTAATCTATCAGGTAACAAGATAGCGATAGAGTGGTATTGAGTCCCCTTGGCTTAACCGTATTGAGCGTGTGGATCCAAAAGGCTCCCCTAGGTAATAATACATTATCCCTATTCCCACCTGTATAGGGTCTCGGCACATGTTCAATAACCATAGCTTTTAGTTTGTGTGTCTGATGATTTGATTGGGCAAAGTGCATAGCGACTGGCTTAGTTGGATCAATATCCTTTCCTTGTTTCTTATATTCAATAGCCAATTTAATATCGCTTTTATGTTTTTGATAGCGTTTTTTAAAGGCATTGATGGTTTTACCCACATAAACTAGCGAACAGGGACATTTTAGTATATATATGCAATAATCCGATACACAGTTCAAATAACCGCGGATGGAATATCTTTTCCCTGTGTATGGATGGCAGAATGAATCACCTGTGATGAGTGAGTTACAGACGCTACAGTTGTAGCATCTGTAACAACCCTGTTTGGTGGATAGTTTAGGTGGCCGAGTACTATACTTAGAGTGCGGATCAGCACAAACTAAATAGTCGCGAAGGTATCCGTTTCCGAAATAAACAACACGAGGTGTATATTTAACCATTGGGGCCAGGGTCCTATCGGCTCTCAAGATATTCATATTGCGGTTTACTATACGTTTAACCTGGTGTGAATAAGGATGATAATTGGTAGTAAGTAGTGTGTCATTAGACAACTCCTCCTTAGGTTTGGGAGTTTGATACCTATCTCTGGCCACTTTGAGTGTATGATCAAGGACATGTTTAGGATAACCTCTTTCACTGAATTTGTTATACATCTCACATAGTTGTGTTTCACAATCAGCCGTACTTGAGCAGATGCGCATAACCCTGATAAACTGAGAGATGGGCAAGGAATCCCTCATTCTATCAGGGTGCGCACTGCTATAGGAAAGCAACGTATTGCGATCAGTGGGTTTAGTATAAAGTGAAGTAGAGATCTGTCCTTGATCAATCGTTACCATTACATCCAAAAAGGAGATCCTAGACTGTGACATCTCCGGATTGAATACAATGCCTTCTACAAGTGTATTAAGATATTCTATAAAGATCTGTATATCATCATTTGGTCCTGACCATATCACAAAGATATTGTCTATATATCTTGTCCACAATCTCACATGTTCGAACAATTCAGATGGATAAATGAAAAGATCCTCAAGATATCCCATGAACAAATTTGCATAGGAAGGAGCAACCGAACTGCCCATAGCAGTACCCTTCGTCTGGAGAAAGTACTGTTTCTTGAAACAAAAGTAATTATTTTCAAGTACCGTCCTCAACCCATCCAGAATAAAGGCTGTTGGTGGAGAAAGTGACTCCCTTCTAGATAGAAAATACTCTACTGCTTGTAACCCACCGTCAGTGGGAATGCATGTATAGAGCGCAGATACATCCATAGATAACAAAATCCAACCTGGATAAAAGTATCAAAAATTTTTAACTTAGTAATGAAATCATTAGTATCACCAGTATATGAATGAAGGGCTTGCACCATCGGTTGTAAAAAATGATCCAATAACATAGCTAATGGTTGTAATACTCAGCCAGTTCCGGCCACTATAGGCCTGAAAGTAAGAGGATCATATCCCTTATGGATCTTGGGTAGACCGTATATCACTGGTGTACGGAAATGTTGGTTATAAAGCCACTCAGCAATACCCTCAGAGATCCATCCCTGGTTCAAGGCCACGTCAATCACAGATGACAATTTATTCAAAATTGAATTTATAGGATCTCGTGAGATCGGAAGATATGTGGTTGGGTCAGATAGAAGGTTGTGAATGCCCATTTTATAATCGGCATAGTCCATAACAATGATAGCACCCCCTTTGTCGGCGGGTTTGATGATGATGGAGTCATCTTCTTGTAATGGTTTTAGGGAAGTCATTTCCACCTTATTCAAATTGGAGTGATGTGGATGATTATATGCCCTTCTCTTGTCAGTGACATTACGTGTGTCATATCTAACAGTTTTGATGAAAGTCTCGATAGAGGTAAACTGGCCAGGTGGTATGAATGAGCTTTTATGCTTAAATTTAGTCATAGATGAGTCCAGGTTTGATGGCAAAAATGTTGTTTTAATTTCAAGGAGCGTTCCAGTTTGAAGGTGTCAATTTAAAACTGAAAATCATTAAAGTGTGGTGATGGACAGAATGAAAGTCCCTTACTAAGAACATGAATTTCACTCTTAGATATAGGTCTGGACGAAAGATTAATTATCGGGCATTCTTGAATCTTTGTTGTCTCGTGTTGATCGATGGCCCCGAGTTTCTTCTTCTTGCTGCCTCTTCAGGTACGTTTCTTCCGGTCTTTCCTAAAAAATAAGTAGATGAGGAGGCTGATCCAGTAATGGTAGTGGTATCCTGTGATTGTATTGGTGGTGCATCACTATCTGTGGAGGGGTTCTCTGTGGGTCGTTCACTCTCACTCGAGCTAGCATTATGTTTATTAAAACGTTGTCTAGTTCCCCAACGTGAAAAGGCACCACCCCTGCGTCTTCTTGAAAAGGTATTTCCAGTCAACCAGGGGTATACCCTACCCTATACACTTCCATCCAGGGGTATACCCTATACACTTCCTATGTACACCACAGCAGCGGTTCCAAAGCCAAATGTTAAGGTGTGTCCATTTTGCTCTTTTACTCCATTCCTTGGACTTTACATGGTACTTGCTTTGATCCAAATGGGTGATATCATTTCCCGAAGGGTCTCATCAGAAATGCTAAAGTCACCCTAGCTTTGGTCTAGCACCCTAATTCCAGTCAATTTGTTTTCTTCAAGTCCACCCTGGCCAAACTGGATTCTTTTGTGATAGGGGCTCTAATCCTCAGTAATGTTCAATCCCCCCCCACCCCCCACCGCAGACACCTCCATGGATAGCTCCCCCTTGCACTTGTAATGTATTGCCCAATCTCTATATACTTCTCAGCTGATTAATGCTTGACATTTACCATACTTAGACACTTGTGATACACATATTACTTCCACCCTTCCCATCACCACCAGCAATATTCAACCTTTCCTAGTAAAACACAGGAACATATCCCTAATTGAGTAGGCAGACATCAGAAACATCACTTGGTCAGACCATGCTCAAATCATGCAAACAATATCATTACACAAATAACATACTCTGTGCAAGTGGCAGTGACTCTTGAATAAAAACCTATTACAACATCTACAGATTTTAGTAAACACACCAAAGTATGACTTATACTTCTCAATGAATACTTCCCTAGATAGTAGACCTATGCTCATCTGAGAAGAAAATAATCCATGTAGCCGCAGGATCCTCATCGAACATGGTTTGATAACTAAGAAAAAAAAGAGGGACCCTTAGACTTCCCAATTTTATAAGGACATTCATAGCTTGGAAATCTTACACAAAATCCAATCCAATCCTTGCCCTGTTACTGTAAATCCAATCCTTGCCCTGTTACTGTAAAGCCTTTTAAGACTATGGTGATAAATGTGGCAGATTCCTAACCAAAGCGCTGTAATGCTCGCCTTGGGCGAGGGTCAATTTCCCTCCGTTTGCGGACGGGAGATTCTTTGAACGGGTA
This sequence comes from Nanorana parkeri, assembly GCF_000935625.1. Classification (NCBI taxonomy): domain Eukaryota; kingdom Metazoa; phylum Chordata; class Amphibia; order Anura; family Dicroglossidae; genus Nanorana; species Nanorana parkeri. The sequence goes on along the minus strand of NW_017306879.1, from coordinate 232,521 downwards.
TCAGATAGCAACTACTCCCTGGAATGCCCAGTTTTTAGATTAGGCGATTAGGAGTCTGCAACACATCACACCCCGTTTATACAGTAGGCAACAGTAATATACTGGTTCAAGGATATCATAAAGCAGGCAATCGTGATGTACTGGTTCAAGGATATACACAGCAGGCAATAGTAATGCACTGGATCAAGGATGTTTAAACAGCAGGTAATTGTAAGCACTGAATCAAGGATGTTAACCGGCAGGTAAATGTAAGTATTGGTTCAAGGATATCATATAGCAGGCAATAGTGATGTACTGGTTCAAGGATATACACAGCAGGCAAATGGAAGTACTGGTTCAAGGATATACACCGCTGATAGTCTTTAGGATGTCACTGGTATACAATAGGTATAACTGCAACAGGAGTACTGAGGCTATTTACTAGTATAGCCCAGGATACTTGCGGTTAGTGGCCACTGCAATGTTCCAGGGTAGTCACTGGGTCCGGTTAGGTTGAGGTGAGTGGAGCCTTGAGTTGATCAACGTCCTTCCACTATCAACAGAAAGACGCCGATCAATTACCGGATTTGGCTTTATGCCGAGTGCTGCGTCTTGAGGGGGAGGAGCTCCTTGGCGCGCCTGAGCCCGACGTAGACGCCTCTGGAGGGAGAGACGAAGGAGGCCGGTGATGCGCCTGCGCGAGGCGGCGACGGAGAGCGCCACCAGACGTCACCGCCATACGACGGCGAGCCGGGGTTGCTGACCAGCGGCGCGCCTGCGCAGGACCGCGACGTTCACCCACACCAGGTCCCTGCAGGGTCCGTCCATTACAAGCACTAAAAGACCAGCAATTACTATAATATTTTCCAAGCCTAACTCTACACAGGGCCAGAAGAAACACCTTTCTAAAGAAATATCCAATACTTTGGGGTCATACTACACTTTCCTCTACAATTTCCCATTAAAATTTTATAGCAACTCCAATGGGCCAATCATGGAAAATATGGCTTTTTATATTGCCTTCTCCAACCTACCCAAACTAGACCCTCAGCTCATAGGGCCTCTAGACGTCCCCACCAATATGGATGAACTACGCACTGCAATTAAGGACACAAACATAGGCAAGTCTCCTGGTCCAGGTGGCTTTACCCTACCCTACTTTAATACATTCTTCCCTAAATTAGGTCAGCATTTTGTAAAATAATTTAATTCTCTCTCTCACTAAGGACTCAGAGTTCTCAGCTGACTTAATGAGGGTACATATCACAGTTTTACACTACAAGAGAGAAAAGTCCCCATCCTCTTGCACATGCTATCACCTTCTCCTGCACATTCAATCTCTTATCCATCTAGACCAGGTGGGATTCACCCCATCCAAAGTGGCAAGAGGCAACATTATAAAAGTCTTCAACGTCATCCATTCAGCCAGGTCCCCCCCCTAGGCAAAAGTGTGAGTTACACCATAGACTTAGATGTTAAATGCAAAAACTTGCCCATGTGTCCTATATTGGCCCTGACACGGAGAAAACATTAGATAGAAAAATTAAGTGAGATCATCAATTAAAATTGAAGGAATAATTCTTCCTTTTCCATTGTATGCCCATAATAAACACAGATCATTTTAACAATGAATATTGTCAAATAAACGACAAAGCAAATTGCCAAAATCCAAAAGCAGAAAATATATAATGAGGGGATCCGCACACAGATTTTCTGATTTATACATGGCTAAGATTCAGTAAAGCAAGATCAAATATTCCTCATTTTACTTTTCACTAATCTAAAACAGAATCAAACTGTTAAAACACAGATTGCCTTTTTGATTTCTAGAAAAGGCAGTTTTTTTTTTCAAATTGCTTACAATGCTTTTGTCTCCTTCTATGGCAGGATTTCTCAGAGGAAATTATGGGGAACCCTAGTTAGCAAAACGTCCACAGGGGTTCTGTTAATATGAATTCATATTCATCCAACAATGCCTTCAGTGTTCCCCGACTGGGAACCATTGTAGCAAAATAATTTCCACCTGAAGATACCTTTAGTTTCACTGCCAGCCACTGTTGCAGCAGATTATTATCAGCCCAACGAGAGCAGCAGCTCTGATTTCGCAAGTATATTTATTATTATAATACAGGAGTTATATAGCACCAAGAGTTATAGTAAGTGTTTACAAAATAAAGGGAGACAGTACAGTTGCAATACAATTCAAGACAAGAGGGTTAGGAGGGCCCTGCTAGTGAGAGCTTACAATCTAAAAGGAAAGAGGTGGTGCAAAAGGTAGTAACTGTGCTGGGATGAGTTGTTTGAGAGAGTAAGATTTTAGTTGTTGAGTAGAGGCAAGATAGGTTTCCGTGAAAAAAATACTTTTAAGGGATTGCCTAAAAGGTAGCTACAAAAAGTAATAATTGTGTAGACTGAGTTAGTGTAAGAAGTAAAAGGACAGTTATTTTGAGGTGGGATAGGCTTCCCTGAAGAGATGGGTTTTTAAGGACTCTGTCACCTAAAGGTGGACATAGTAGGAGGTAGCCGGACAGATTGGGGTATGGAGTTTCAGGGTATAGGAAAGACTCTGGAGAGGTTCTGGAGGGGAGCTGACAAGGGAGCTAGAGAGCAGGAGATGTTAGGAGGAGCAAAGAGGATTGTTGGGATCATATTTTGAGATGAGATTGGATGGCCATGTCTGGTGTTAGTAGTTTGAATTTTATTCACTAGGTGATTAGAAACCATCGGGGGGATTGGCAGACAAGGGTGGCAGACATTGAGCTGTTGGTACGATGGATGAGTCTGGCAGCAGCAGCATTAATGATAGACTGAAGGTGTGTAGAGGTAGGCCAATGAGGAGGGAGTCTGTACATGCCCCGCCATACAAAGGATTTAGAATATGGAGAGAAAGTATCAGAGAACATGGACTCCAGCTGCAATTTCGCGAAAGCCCGAGTTCTAACAGGGAACAGTGTAGTCACCCAATATCCGCTCCAGATGACACCCGGCCTTGGGATGTCCCTGTGTTAAGGTAATCAGATGCTTCCTGGATCAACAAACTATGCTGTTGTTACTTATAAATATTAATAGCCAGTAATTGTGTGTGCATTTAGAAACACATTCACCTTTTTTTCAACAATCTGCAGAGTAGGCTAGAACTAGCTCCTACTGTAAAGGAAGTCTTTCTGTATGTGAAGATTAAACCTATTTTCCTTTGGATGAATAGAGTGCCCCCTTGTCATCTACCAGTGACATTAAAGTGAACAACTTTGCAGGAAGACCTATTAAATGTAGAGATTTGCAGATTAGACACTATAAGGGTAGATTATCCACTACAATAATTCTTCCTAACTGTTATGATAAAATACCGGCCATAAAGAAAGTGCTTAGTGTTACAATCTGAAATTATTGTTATACAGGATTTATATAGTGGCAACAGTTTGCACAAACTATACAAAATAAAGGGAAACTGTACAGTTACAATACATTTTAAGGCAAGAGGGTTATGAGGGCACTGCTCATGAGAGCATACAATCTAAAATAGTTAAACTGGAATTAAACTGTATTAAACAGGATTATTACCATTTAATTTATACAAAATATTCAATAATATAAATGTACAAAAAGTTAATTCAACAAAAATAAAGACGTGTTGCTTTCAAGCAAATCTGTCACTGCAAGTCTGTACTCAGTAGAACCACCTTAAGCTGCATTTACTGCAAAAGAGTTGGGGTCTGGGCTTTACTGGATTAGTCTATGCCATTCACCCTATAACCCTAGTGTCAGTATGTTAAATTTCATCTACAAAACACCTCTCTATGTTAGATTACATGACAATAAACACTTCTAGCCTCATATGTGCACATGCTGAATATAAAAACACATCCAGCATGTATGGCTTTTGCCTATTGTTCTGCCTTGCTGTCAAATGTTCACCCAGCAGGGGCCTGTAAGAAGAGCAATAAAAATAAATGTTACATTGCAAGACACTTGCATATTAATGCATTTCAAACACGTAACCAAATTTGTGTTTATTGAGCCTTCCTTCGAAATACACCCTGTCTAGTGTATGGTTTGGGGTACGTTCCTTATGCCTAGCAGTTGATCCATTTTAATGGTTGTGTTTCAATAGCATAAGTCCTATTGTTATTGGCATTAAACATCAGTACATTATGCTGTAAAATCAGACATCATGTGGTTATTTTGACCGTAGGTATGTAAAAACTCATTTCAGTCATTAGCAAACAGAAATCAGTTCATCAACAATTTACCACTTAAACAGTTTTGCCAAACAGTGGATAAAGTGGTTTTAAAAGACCTGCAGTTGCACCAGTATGGATTATTTTAGCATTGTTAGCTAGTTACAATATGAAGTTGCTCTCTTAGGAATACTGATTAAAATCGGAACCAGATGTGCCTTCCATGGTCAGATTGAAAGCGGCTAAAAAGATAAACAACTAGAAATCAGTTCAAACAAAGTAGATGCCAAGGGGTGTTTCCAGAAATTAAATTCTCTTTGTGTGCATGTTGTGTATAGTTAAGGGAATAACCTTAAAATAGACAAAGAAACTGAAAACTGAAACACTGAGGGACCACCAAGGTGTCTACATCTTTGAATATTTGTTAGTTAACGTCAGAGGTTATAGCATTGCTTCCACTGATGGGTTTACCACAGGTTATATACTAGTTGGTAGTGATGGTAGTCAAGTAAATGATAGAAGCACAGCAAATAACATTTCAGGGGAACTAACAGGTGTCTAATACCATGGTGCATAAGAGCATTTTGTAGAAGTGAAGCAGAGCACAATGTTTTTGCATTGTGTTAAAGGGGAAATGTTGTGACATCATCTGTAATCTGATCCGGCTCGGACATGCCTCTACTGCAGAAACATAGTGATCTATTGCTGCTGATAACAGCAATCAATAAATCACTTTTATAAGTAATCTGCTGCTGCAAGGATGCATGGGGTGTGGATGGATCAGCTCTCCTCTAACCTGATCCGGATCCCCTATGGAAAAAAAAAAAAAAATCACATTTAATTTATTAAATCTGTAAAAAAAAATGTCTATTAATTCCTAGGTCTCAACAAATAAGTAAGAAAATCTGGATGACATTTGCTTTTAATGGAGCTCTGCAAAGCAATAAAAATGTTTACAAGGGTTCTAATCCTTTCCCACTGAATGTAAAACTAAAATTAAAAAAAGGTTTGGCTGGACATACATTTTAAAGTGACACTAGACTCAGGGGTTGAATCTTAAAAATGCATTCAAGTACCCTAAATATTAACAAAAATGTAGCTTATTTGTGCATCACTCAGCTGTAGATCCTCAAATCATCCCTGAATGCATGCCACACTGTCCTTCCTTCTGGAGGGTGGCTACTTTTGTTCCCCATGCTCCCTCTGTGTTTTGTAAAGTAGTCACCACTCCAATCTTGCTTGCTTCCATGATAGACTATAACCTCATACTAATTTGTATTGGGATTGTAGTCTATCATCGGAGCGATTTCACAATGAGATATATAGCTATAGGATGTGTGGGGATTAGAGTCGAGTCTTTTAAACAAAACACAAGCTGTTTATTCCAGGCAAACATAAAAGGTAAAGGCACCCAGCCATAAAGAAAACTTGAGCAAACAAAAACAAAGTTCAAGGATGCAGCCCAAAGATTAACAGACCACCAAGTAGTTAAAGAGTAAGGCATTCATGGCATTTAAATGTCAATTAAATTTAAGGTAAAGAAAGAAGAGAAGAGAGAACTAAGGGAGACGTAAGGATTGGGGGGACAAAAATAGGGAGAAGGGACAGCTGGGAGGGGAGTTAGCCCTTGGAGGATAAACAGAAAATTATAAGAGTAAAACCAGTGGTCAAAGTTAGGCGGCAATATGTAGTTTACCCAGGGGGCCCATATGCTATCAAATCTCACCATGTTTAATGTCATGGAAATTGATGGTGGGGAATTTCCAAGCTTTTACAAGAATCTCTTTTTCTGTCATAAGAACATATCAAAGGCTTAAATTCACGTGGCGTGATGACCTCAGGTATTTTATTGAGGAGGGCTACTTTCGGAGCTTCAGGAAACAGCTTACAAAAGAGCACTGCAAGAAGCTGGAAAATGTAGTTCCAAAGTTTGGAAGAAACTGGGCATTGCCACCAAATGTGGAGGTGGGTGGTCTGATCTGGACAGCCATGGAAGCAGCTGAGAGAATAACTGGATACATGCATGGCAATACGTAGAGGGACCAGGTATGAACTAGAAAATAGTCAGCCATATCTGTTACCATACCTCCTCACTCATGGAGGAAGGGAAGTGTCACGGCCTGCAGTGATCCAGTATGAACCACAACTGTGGAGGATTGGGTGGTAGTAGTTAAAGTGGTGTATTACTCTAAAATGGCACTCAGTAGAGAACCCCAGGCGTCACTCTTAATCTTGAACGAAGAGTTTGGAGTTCGTTACATCATCTGCCAAAAATAGGTTGGGAACTTTTTAGGGAGGAGGAACCTGGGAAGGTATTACTGCATACCCCCACCGGGAATTTAAAGAGAGGACTGTTATGTGCAAAAAGGTTAAATAGAATTCTTCTCTAAACAAAAGGTTTAACTGAGAATCAAAGTCGGGCAATTTATGCAGCCAGGGAGCTTTCTCCCTTATCAGAGAAAATCAAAGTCACATGAGTGAAGTAACAGCAAACAAGGAGTTATCCTCAGTACTAAACTAAATCAAGGTCAAGCGAATGAAGTATGCATCCAGGGAATTATCTCAGGCACATAAGTAACTCAAAGTCATATGCAAGCAGAAATTGTATCCAGGAATTATCTCAGGCACATAAGTATTATAAAGCGGCAGGGTACTTATCCGGATCCTTTGATGCTCCTTGGTTCTCTTGGTAGCTGTAGTATCACAGGGTCCTTGCTTCCAGTGGGGGGTTTTTGCAGTAAGTGGTATTGGGGGTTTTGCAGGCGTTCACACTCCAATACAAGAACGCCATGCAATTCCCCCAGCCTGTCTTTTATAATGTGAAGTAGTGCAGGTGGGCGGAGCCGCACGATCTGTCCCGCACTTCCCCATTCCAGCCTGGAACGCATCGGCGCCGAACAGCTGCGTCATCGCGCCGATGCCGAGTGCGTTCCAAGCTGGAACGCATCGGCATATGCGGTGGACGCCGCTTACAGTACCCCCCTCCTAAGGGAAACCCTCCTGGGGGTCCCAATAGGTGAGGGTCTGTCCGGGTACCTGGCGTGAAATCTTTCCTGTAGAGTCGGAGCGTGTACCTCAGCCGAGTCTTCCCAGGAATCATCTTGTGTTCCATAACCTTTCCATCTAATTAGGTACTGTAATCGTCCCCTTCTCCTTCTGGCGTCTAGAATCTGCTCAACCTCGTACTCCTCCTCACCCTGAACTAGGATCGGGGGTGCAGGAGGAGGAATCCTATCTGGGAATAGGTTAGGTCGGAAAGGTTTGAGAAGGGATACGTGAAAAGCTGAATGAATCCTTAGTTCGGGCGGGAGAGTGAGTCGCATGGTATTCTGGTTGATAACCTTGCAAATGGGGAATGGCCCCACGAATTGCTTCCCTAGTTTCCTCGCAGGGATCTGTAGTCGGAGATTTTTCGTGGAGAGCCATACTTGGTCCCCAACTTTGTATGGGGGTGGAGGTCGACGTCGGAGATCGTAGTACGACTTCTGTCGGTCCTGTGCCTGTTTGAGGTTTTCCTTCACAATCTGGAGAGTGGTATGGAGGGTAGACAAGTAATCATCAGTTGAGGGTACATTGGTGGAGAGTGGAGGGTCAGACAACAAATTGGGATGAAAACCATAGTTAGCAAAAAAAGGAGTGCAACGAGTGGAAGAACTGGTAGAATTATTATACGAGAATTCAGCAAGGGGAAGGAGAGTGGCCCAGTCGTCCTGAAGATGGGTACAATAACATCGGAGGTATTGTTCGAGACACTGATTCACGCGTTCGGTTTGCCCATTTGTTTGTGGATGGTATGCACTAGACCTTCTGTGGTCTATGTGAAGGGTGTCGCATAGCGCCTTCCAGAAGTTGGAAACAAATTGTGACCCTCTGTCAGAAACTACGTGGGAAGGAACTCCATGTAGTTTGATGACATGGTGAACCAAGGCTTGTACTGTTTCTTCTGAAGAAGGTAATTTTTTGAGCCGGACGAAATGGGCCATTTTGGTGAGCATATCGACTGTTATCAATATCGTGTTGAACCCGCTGGACGGAGGTAGTTCCACGATAAAATCGAGGGAAACTGCTTCCCAGGGTTTGTTGGGGATTGGTAAGGACATTAGTAACCCATATGGGGGTCTTCTCTCGTGCTTACACCTTGCGCAGATCTCACAGGTTGTGACGTACTCTTTTATAGTGGATGCCATCTTTGGCCACCAAAAGTATCTTTGAATGAGGTCGGTAGTCTTATCTATTCCGGGATGACCCGCTAGAGGGGCATCATGTAGAGTTTTCAATATGTGGATGGTCATGGAAGGAGGTATATAGAGTTGTGTATCCCTGTAGAAGAATCCCTCGTCGTCTTGAGTCAACCCTTGCGGAATAAGGGTGTTTTCTGCCTTTAAGCTTTGTTGTAGCATTTGTTTTAGATTAAGGTTAGCAATCATTATTTTGTGAGACGGAATGATAGGGGCTGGAGAAGAGGGTGGTTCCGTGGGTTCTGCGAGTCTTGAGAGAGAATCAGCCTTGCCGTTTTTTACACTGAATTGGCTTACTTTCGTCCTGTTTTCTTACGAGGGGACAAGAAGACACTATATGGTCCGGCGAGGCACAGTAAAGACACAGGTTCAAGGAGCGCCGCCTGGCCCTCTCTGTTGGAGTGAGTGGCCCCCGCACGGTTCCGATCTCCATACGTTCAACCTGAGGAGGAAGGCTCGCCCGTTGGGGTGTGGGTATTAATGTTGAGGCTCCCGATTGCCGTTCAGCGCGTCTCTCTCTCAATCTGCGATCTATGGTGATAGATCGTTGTATGATGTCATCGAGGGAATGAGGGAGATCTGCTCTGGCCAGCTCATCCTTCAGTGGCTCGGAGAGACCGAGGCGAAATTGGTTTCGGAGGCTAACATCATTCCACTCGGTCTCTCGAGCCCATCTCTGGAACTCCGCGATGAAGTCCTCGACCGGTCGTCTTCCTTGTTTGAGATTCCTGATTGCATTTTCAGCAGTCAACTGTTTGCTAAAATCATCATAAAGGAGAGCCATGGCCGTCAGGAATTGTGGGTACGAGTCCAGGACAGGGTCCTGTTTCTCTATATAGGTGTTTGCCCAAGCACGGGGTTCTCCCCTTAGATAGGATATAAGGGTGAGTACCTTGGTTCTGTCGTTGGGGTACGTGCGTGGGCGCAAGTCGAACATTAGTTTGCATGCATAGGTGAATTCCCTGTAGGTCTTTCGGTCACCGCTAAAGGGCTCAGGGGGGTTAACCCTAGGTTCAGGACCTTCACGATTTGCGTTCGCATTCTGAGCGACTGATTCCCGCAGGGTTTGATTCTCCACTTGGAGTGTCTCTACCCTCTGTGTAAGGGAGTCGACTTTTTGTTATGAGAACAACAACATGTCTTGCTAGCTCTGCTGGGTTCATGATAGGGTTCTTGTATTATGTCACGGCCTGCAGTGATCCAGTATGAACCACAACTGAACTGCGGAGGATTGGGTGGTAGTAGTTAAAGTGGTGTATTACTCTAAAATGGCACTCAGTAGAGAACCCCAGGCGTCACTCTTAATCTTGAACGAAGAGTTTGGAGTTCGTTACATCATCTGCCAAAAATAGGTTGGGAACTTTTTAGGGAGGAGGAACATGGGAAGGTATTACTGCATACCCCCACCGGGAATATAAAGAGAGGACTGTTATGTGCAAAAAGGTTAAATAGAATTCTTCTCTAAACAAAAGGTTTAACTGAGAATCAAAGTCGGGCAATTTATGCAGCCAGGGAGCTCTCTCCCTTATCAGAGAAAATCAAAGTCACATGAGTGAAGAAACAGCAAACAAGGAGTTATCCTCAGTACCAAACTAAATCAAGGTCAAGCGAATGAAGTATGCATCCAGGGAATTATCTCAGGCACATAAGTAACTTAAAGTCATATTCAAGCAATAAATGCATCCTTGGAATCATATAAGGCACATAAGTATTATAAAGCGGCAGGGTACTTATCCGTATCCTTTGATGCTCCTTGGCTCTCTTGGTAGCTGTAGTATCACAGGGTCCTTGCTTCCAGTGGGGTTTTTTTTGCAGTAAGTGGTATTGGGGGTTTTGCAGGCGTTCACACTCCAATACAAGAACGCCATGCATTTCCCCCAGCCCGTCTTTTATAATGTGAAGCCGTGCAAGTGGGCGGAGCCGCACGATCTGTCCCGCACTTCCGCATTCCAGCCTGGAACGCAGCGGCGCCGAACAGCTGCGTCATCGCGCCGATGCCGAGTGCGTTCCAAGCTGGAACGCATCGGCATATGCGGTGGACGCCGCTTACAGGAAGTGAAGTCATAAGAGTAGAGTAAAAGAGGGCAATAACTCCTTGGCTGTGTGGATTGTCACAGTATTTAAATTAAAACGATGTGATGGTGCAGATGAAAGAAGAAAGCCTGGAAGTTTTTTCAGATATGGTCTGTGATTTGAAAGTATCAGAATAGCCCCCAGCTGGGAGATGGTATATCTGCCTAAGATATTAAAAAGTTTTGATGGCATCTATAGTCTGAAAATGATTCAAGTAAGGCCGTGGCGACACCAAAAAGCTAGAAATTGTGGAAAATCTATACCTGGAAGAAAAGCAGGGTTCTATTAGTAGGATAATAGGGGTAACCTGGGGGTGTCCATGTTGCCGAAACATTAAACGCCGGAACATTAAACGGAGTCCCACAGTTTTAGAGGTGCAGTAGAACTGGATTACTTATCATAGGTTGGAGTCTGGGGAGTAGCCACTAAACTTTGTCTATTTTTATAGGGTCGACCTCCATAGCTTGTTGATGCAACAGTGGTGTTTTGGTCCGCACATGATACATTGTGAGTTGACTTAACTGAGCAGCTGAGCAATATTTAGTGAGTCCGACCTCTCTGTAGTCTATGAAGAAACATTGTAGGGACTGGGATCCTAAGTTTCTTATTATGCCAAATGAATCTTGTGACTGCAGAACTCTAAAATCATGGCACGGGCTGTAGTGGGAGGACTCTTTGGTAGAAGGGTAATTTTACCAACAGCTATTCTACTGAACCAAAACATGTTACATTTGGTCCACATTGCCAAAAGAGCTTTTAGTTTAGATAGGATAATTGGGTAAATAGCAGCAAAATTTGAGTCATAATATTTTCGAAATAGATACCTAAATATGGGAGTTTATGGGGAACTCATTGAATTTTAAAATTCTGTCTTAATAGGGACATCATGGGGAGTAGAAGGGAGATATTTAGGGCCTTGGACTTAGAATTGTTTATAGTAAGATCAGAGAGTTGGTTAAACTTGTATTATGTGTCCATGACGTTGGGCGGGTGGTGATAGGATTGGTAAAGAGGAGAAGAGCATCAAATGCGAACAGGCAAAGTTTGAAAGATGTGCTCAATAACACTAGGCCAGAAATGTTCGGATTTATATGTACTGTATTATCTAAACCAGTGGTTCTACTCTGAGGATGAAGAGGACGTGTGATAGGGTACAACCTTGCCTATTTTTCCTGCAAAATGGGAAAAGAGGTAGATTTTAATCCTAAATGTCTGATGAATGTTGCAGGGGAAGAGTATAGTAATGACACCCAATTGAGAAAATACGATACCCCACCACTATAGGGTAAAAAGGAGGGTAACAAAAAAAAGGCTTGGACAGGAAATCAAATTCAAATTCTAATGCTTACAATTTCAAGAGAAGCAAAGCAGGGATCCCACACTGGCATGCAATCTGGCTCAGTAGTATGATTCCCTAGAGGTCAGGTTTGGCCTTGCACAGGGGAACAAACCTGCTGAGCCCTTCTAATAAGATTGCCAAAGGAGGCAGTCAGACGAGTAGCTAGAATGGGTGGTAACTGTGTTGGGTTTTAGGATCATGCAAATAGATGCCTTCACAGAATCTGGGCCAATGGAGGCAGCCTTTCTGAAACTATTGATGGCTTCCAGAAAAAAAGGAGATAAAGGGCAGAACGCTTTTTATGATAGGATGACGTAAAACGATCCTGTACTGTTTTTTTCTTTTTTTTTGTTTTGAGAAACTTCATAGCCTGCTGGATCTCCAAGAGTGTAATAGTAGATTTGAGTGCTTCCTTTTGTGACGCACACAAGGTGGGGATATATAAATGACAATCTGAAAGCAGATCATCTTTGAGGCAACACTACATCATTGGTTCAGCTATGTGGAAGACCCATGGGTTAAGATAAGAACATCTCAAGTGCAAGCTTCTAATGAACACACAAACTCAGTGGATAAAAACATCAACTTTACATGGGAAGATGCACAGAATAAGAAATTACCCTTTTGTGTGTTGCATGTCAAGGGTGGAGGTGACTTGGACATTACAAGCTACAGGAAATCCACCCACACAGACCAGTATGTGCCCTTTGACTACCACCACCCACTGCTAAACTATGTGTTATAAGAACTCTGCAACACTGGGCCTAGAGACTAAAGACAAAGAACATAGACATCTCAGGAGTGCTTTGAAAGTTTATGGCTACCCATACAGGACTTTCAGAAAAACATGCACAGGGACATGTAAAAACATGGGACCATCGAACAGGGGTGTGAAGGAGAACAGTGAAATATATTTATCCAGGGTGTGACCAGAGTATCAGAAAAATCCTTAAAGATTTTTTTACAAACATCCCTTCCCTGTGTTCTTCAAGCTCAGCAATACACTGGACTAGAAGCTTGTACATCAAAAAGGATCAACACCTATACAAAAGTCAAAATACCAAGTGTATGTATGTCAAGTGTTCAGAAGAATGTATATATACACCAATCAGCCATAACATTATAACCACCACCTAATATTGAGTAGGTCCCCCTTTTGCTGCCAAAACAGCCTTGACCCATTGAGGCATGGACTCCACTAGGCCTCTGAAGGTATGCTGTGGTATCTGGCACCAAACAGTCATTAGCAGTACTTTTAAGTCCTGTAAGTTGCGAGTTGGGGCTTCCATGCATCAGACTTGTTTTTCCAGCTTGAATCTCGATTGAATTCAGATCTGGAGAGTTTGGAGACCAAGTCAACACCTCAAACTCGTTGTTGTGTTCCACGAAACATTCTTGAACCATTTTTGCAGTATGGCAGGGTGTGTTATCCTGCTGAAAGAGGCTACTGCCCTCAGGAAATACTGTATACTTGGTACAACAATGTTTAGGTAGGTGGTACATGTCAATTTAACATCCACATAAATGGCAGGACCCAAGGTTTCCCAGCAGAACACTGCCCAAAGCATCACACTGTCTCCACTAGCTTGCCTTCACTGGGCAGGCCCAGCCCAGTGAACAAGTAGTCACTGTTGCCCCGGTCATTGTTTACAATCAGGAGCTGGTAGGATGGCCTCCCAATCACATGACCACTGTGACAGCTAATTACATGGATTGGGAGCCCACCTACCGTCCTATGACTTTAAGAAGTGTCTGTTGGCAAAAAGGGGTTATAGAGTATATTTTTCTAGTATTCAGTATATTAGTATATTCAGTATATTCAGTATATTAAAAAAATATAGATCCACCTAATTCAATATTTTATGACAAAAAAAAGCATGAAAAAACTTACAAGGGAGAGAATCTGTTTTATAGGCACTGTAACAATAATGTTTGAAGGCTAAACAGAAAGGGAAGAAGCATAAAAATACAAAAGCTTGCATACTTTAGTTGGGTTTTAAAGTGTATGTGAATGTATTCGCAATCAACTAATCCATTGCTTTTAATATGCAGTAAATAAATTAAAATCACTATGTTTTAATTTTAAGTAGGGATGTCCAGAAACCACTTTTTCAAGACCAAGTAAAAGTACTCTACCTCAGGTACTTGCTGATACTAATTACCGATACTTTTTTGAAAGGGACATGTGCATTTTTTTCTAAAACAATAAAGACTAATGATTTTAGGACAGTTTCTCAGCAGGGCTGTATATAGATGTCACCTGGCTGCCTCCAGATCTCTCTAGGCTGCGTACAGATCTCACCAGAGCTGCCTATGGGTCACACCAGAGCTGCCTATGGGTCTCTCCAGGGCTCTGCAGGCAGGTGCTGGGCTGCACAGGCGGTTAGTGAGCCAAATGGGCTGTACAGGCGGGTGGTGAGCCGAACGGGGCAGGTGCCGGTCTTATGTCACTCGGGGGCTGTATTGATGGTATGGGGCTGCCTCGATCTGTGCCTGTGGCGGGAAGGAGGAGATGTGGGACCCGACAGGCAGTGTCAAAGACAGCTACATCCCGGTCCCTGTCAGGCTGCCTCACAAGCTGACCTTAGGCAGCCAATTTGATTTCAAAATGTAAAAGGGCCGTTATTGGCCTTTAGTATCGGAACGTTTTCACATGTACTTGTCTTGTATTGGCCCCCGATACCAAAACTAGTATCGGTGTCTGGACATCCCTAATTTTAGGTGTGCCCTTACATGTTAAGTGCAAATAGTACAGCCAACACTGTCAATCACTCCCAGCCAGGCTGTACAATGGGTGTGTTAGCCTGTGGTCTCATAGGCTGACAACAAGACTGCAGGCTTGCCATGCTCTTGGCATGGCATCTTGATGTTCATACTGAAGGTGGTAATACATGTCTGTCAACACTACCACATGTCTGAACCCGTGGTTAGCTTTGACAGAACAGTGAACGAAGAAGGGCAGAGGAAAGGAGATGGACAGGATCACCAGGTATTTAGACTTGATTTGGCCAGAGAACATAAAAAAATAATTGTTGAAAAGTTAATCATGCACTTTTTAATTTATCTGAATAAACTATTGTTTTCGATTCACATACGCTATAAGGACATATAACATTCTTATGAATGCAGAATGATAACATTTCAAATTATGCACTATATTAAATTGATGTAGTCTCACTCTTGTCCCAAAAACTACACGCTTTAAGAATATTTGTATGAAAGTTTCTCTGGCAGAAGGCTTTATCTCATTCCTATAAATATTTCTGTTCTGTGGATTGTCCAAGTATCAATATGCCTGGGAGACAAACTTTGGCCCTTTGCCAGACTCTACCTCCCAGAGCAGAATCTGGTCTAAAATTAGAAGAACTTCTATCTAAATGTAGAGTTGTGAAAGAAATACCATACTCTTTCTAAATCTTACCACTTTAATGTAAACATTCTCCATGGTGTTATTGGGGATGCAATAAGACAGGTAATATGAAACATAAATTATAGACTTGTCCGGGGAACCCAATCATTCAGAGGAAGTATGTTTTAATTCATTTTAACAAAGTTTTATATGTTAAAGCAGAACGTTAGCCAAAAATAACAAGATCAAAATTAACAGCTTATTAAAAGAATAAATAATAAAAGTACATTCGGATGAACTTGCAAATCAACAAAATTCTGTGGATTCAGCGATTCGTCCAAATCTGAAATAATGAATTATTATATGCCTGAATATACCAGAAACTATATTCGGGGCATATATTAGTTTACAGAATGCTCTGCGGCCATATTGGCAAAAGCAAATGCCTGGGGAAAATAATGAAACAGATGCTGGTCTTGCATTGTTTGAAGAAATTGAGTGAGAACAGGTGGAAACAATTGATAGGCTTCATTTTTAAATCCTATGGTGAACAAACCAGCTAAACCGATTTGGAATTTTGCATGTTTCTGTCACAGACTTACCCGGCGTGTCCCTGCGCTCCAGCGATGTGCCGCCTCGTCGGTGACGTCACGCCAGCTCTGCACACGGGGTGCGGCACCGTGGGTAAAAGGTCAGCTGGTTCGTCACTCGGCGTTCTCTCGTTGTGGAGTGTCAAAAGACGAACAGAGAACCTGCAGGCATACACCTAAGAGACCTTTCAATTCCATTGTGCTGTCCCAGCAGTAGCAGACGAATCCTTATCGTATCCCCGCTGTGAGCTAAGAGCTGGCAAGGCTACAAACCGCAAGTATCCTGGGTCATTGTTCAAGTGCCACTGACGCTATTACATGCAATTTATGCTTTGCTCATACCTGCTGCTATCTGTGCTGCCGTTACCACACTCAATTAACCCATTGTGCTGCACCTGCTGCTCAGGATTATACTCATTCTGTGTTACCAATACTTGCCAAGCTCCACTGAAGTTATACTGCCTCTACCTACCATAGTGTTACATGAAGGGATCTAGTATTGACTCACTAATCATACCTGCTTGAGAGGACTGTATAAAGTAAATTCAACATTGCTTATTAATGCTTGCACATTGCTGCTTACTCTGCTTCTTACTTAACCACTTGTAATTGCTTACTAGTGCCGCATAAGTATACAGCCTGCCATCTGTCAGCTAAGTAGTTGGGTGCTGTTAACCACAACTCACAGTGGCCATCTCCCTTAGTTTAAATAGGAGGTAAATGATGTGTATGGTCTCCCTACCGCACTTGGTGTAATAGGAATCCGCCCACTGACCTACCTCTTCAGAAAACTAAATCCTCACCTGTTCCGCAGCTGTGATCCAGTTATAAGTACTGTCACCTGACTAGCCTTGACAGTTTCTGTGCTGCTTAGTGCTGATGATGAAGATCAGTATATTCACAATCAAATAGAGCATTTCTGCTCTGTTTACCCAGTGCTGAACATTGCAGAGGTCCTGACAGAAATAAACATTTACAGAGACAGCTAGCAACTTTTACGTTGGCTACACCAAAACTGGAAAAGGAAATTAGAGGATGGGGCATTTGGAGCTTTTAGAATACATTGTAAATTGGGGTTTAGTTGAACGTTTTACCAACATCACTGTTGTGCTTAAAATATTTTTAACAGTTGCAGTGTCTGTAGCCACTTGTGAACTGAGTTTTTCAAAGCTCAAACTCATAAAGTCATACTTATGTTCTATGATGGATCAAACTTGGCTACACTGTCAACAGAAAATGAGCGGTCGTCAAGAATTGATTTTGACAAAGTTATTGACTGCTTTGCCACTGAAAAATCTTGCAAAGTTAAAGGTTTGTTGAAATGAATCAACAAAATTGTAAATCTTGGATGTCAAGGGATTTAAAATATTTGGATTTTATCAAATCTATCCACAGTGTCTGTGTGGCTGTATATTGATCAGTTTGGTGGTGGGCTTTCAGAAAATAGCAACCATTGTTTCTCCATTTGTTAATAAATCTGCATAGCGGTATGTTTCAGCCCACATGCTTCAACACATTGAAGTGTTGCAGCATCACAGGTAACATATTTCCTGGCCTCCAAACCATCCTAATGCTGTAGCTTCAATTGTCGATAGATTTTATAATTAAACATTGCCATTTAGTGAGCGTCTATGTCCTAACTGGAAAACACAAGACTAATTATTGGTTTAGCTTCCAAATCCCAGAATTTAAGCAGCATCTTGCTACAAACTGGATCATTGGGTTGGGTAAGAAAGAAAGGTAAGTAAATAACTCTATAACATGCCACCCAGGCTAAACTAGCATTATACCCTTAATATAGATATGGGGGAACAGACTGGAGTCCAGGTTTATATAGAGCTAACAGTTTGGAAAAATGTAAGCAAATATGTTACAGGAAGAAAACAAAATTATGCATTGGCATAGTTATGTAACAAACTCATTTGTTTGAAAGTTTTGTCCAGTTATTGTTCCAATGTAACCCCAAACCTCATTCTTCCCTTCCAATGCATGTCCGAGCATTATTATTTTTTGTTTACCTTGTTCCTCTAGCAAGAAACAGCTTTTATTACTCATTGAGACACCATCACAAAGCATGCAGAATTGTTGCTGGAGCAGCTGATGTGTACTCAGTGTTGTTTACCCAGACAGGAAGTTAAGTGCCGTTACCTGCAGCCGGCATATAAAAGTGAAATTGAGCTACAAGAGCATAAAGAATAGAAATGTGATAAGGAGACCTTTAACTGTAGCTCACAACCTAAGGAATGTCATGGCTCTAATAGCCCCAGTTAGACTGTCCGGCCATTTAGTAAATACATGATTCCAAGAATCGTGAAAAGGGAAATTGTAATGGGCAATATACATTTTCCCCAATAGAAAACAGTAGGAAAAACCATATGCGGTCACCAGGAACAATTAGCCTTAATAGGGGGTAAGAAGAGAATTAAGCAAAACAAATGACAAACGCACTCAACAATTTGTCACCAACTATACAGTAAGGTGCACACGAAATGGGCTTTAAACAGTAAACAGTAGAAAGGAATCATGGCAAACTCACAAACCAGCATGTAAAACAACTTGTCTCACCACTAAGGTTAATAACAGAGGTTTGGATACACGTCTTCTGCAGAAAATGTGAAAGGCGCACAGCCGCGCCAAGGCACCTCTTATAGTGCGGTCCTAACTCTAAACTATGAGAGTCTCCATCTTGGAGCACATGGGGGCAGAAGATTTCAAATTGGGTGCAGGTTTGTCAGGAGGAAGCCCAACCTCCTTAAAGGCATAGGAACACACAAGGGATCCCGCACATCCCAATGGCAGCTGAGAACCCCCATGCGTCACTGCACCAAATCGGTCAAGCAAAACAAATGACAAACGCACTCAACAATTTGTCACCAACTATACAGTAAGGTGCACACGAAATGGGCTTTAAACAGTAAACAGTAGAAAGGCATCATGGCACACTCACAAATCAGCATGTAAAACAACTTGTCTCACCACTAAGGTTAATAACAGAGGTTTGGATACACGTCTTCTGCAGAAAATGTGAAAGCCGCACAGCCTTCAAAAGAGAATTAAGTCCCTCAATGATTTCTGAAGTTACTTTATGCAACTGAGGGAAACTCTGTAGCCAGGTAACATAGAATCCTATCTTAAACTAACTCGTTTACACTAATAAAAAAATAATATTTCCTTGTGGAAGAAGTATGGGACAAAAGATGCAGGTATCTGACAGCAACATTTCCGAGAAGAAATGGAAAAGGAGTACACATTTTTTTTCTAAAGGAGAACATTTTTCAGCCTTTAGATGACGATCAGCAGAGATAGTTTCTCAAAAACTCACTAACAGAGAGAATCCTCTAACATGGAAAACTGACTGCGTCCATGAACTAGACTTCATGAGTATGGGAATGGATAACTCCATTATGAGAATCCTTCAGGAAGAGACAAATGGAATAAGGGATAAAACACACCTTTATCAGATTCTGGCAAAAAGTTAGCAGAACTGAATAACCCATTTTTTACATTGTCCAAATTCCAGATTCTGCCACACAGGAGGAAAATGGAAAGTACCGAGGAGCAAGATGAGAAGAGGGAAGATGAGAAAATTTCACATTTACAATTTTACATTTACATAAAAGGCAAGTGGGAAGAGATCAGTTATACCTAAGAAGGTAAGCAGTAGGATTCGCCACATCCTCAAAGTGCACCTGCCTAAGTTCTAGAAACAAGTGCCATAGTGCAGCTCAGCCAACAGTGAACCAATGATGCTGTGTGAACTACATAACGTCATTAGTTGCTAGGACACAGAGTGAGGTTTGGCAAATGGATGAACTGGCCAAATCATTCGCCTATTCCATAAACTGTGAACAGCTTGGGTTCTTGTTAAATTTATGGTCAACCCAAACCCAAAATTCATACCTATAACAAAGTACTGGAAACTGATCGCTTATAATCAAGCAAGTCACAAAATCCCTCAAAAGTGCATAGGGCCTAAGGAAATTAAAGCATCTCAAGCAGTGCAGCTCAGGATGAAGGAGACAAAGAGAGTTCTCTGTTGCAGAGAGCTCTGTGGGATCAAATTAAATACCGCAGTTTATTTGCAGGGCTGCAAACCATCATCCAAAAGTTCCAGGATTTAAAGGTTTAAACTCAGGATGGAGCTGTCTCGGAGATAATTCATACTGACATAAATTCACAAATCTGAGTCACAGCAAATAAGATAAGGGACAGACAGTTATACCAGAAAACTTAAACCGAGACCTAAGTAGGGAATCTAACTGATAGTCAGAGAAATCGCTAAAGGTAAAAACATCACTTGTTGCAGCAGGACTGTCCTCTGTATGTCAAGTAAGCGGCATGTTACACCAGGCAGCAGACAGCAACTAAGCCCAAGAGGAAGCGAGGCCTCACTAACTCAAAAATCCTGGAAGCTGAAGTTGGAGGTTTTCAGATGGCTGGAGGTAACCAAGTCACAAAGCGGGCAGTGGTAAGACCAGTGAACAGTGAATCAACAAAGCAACAAGAGCAGCATTGAGAAGTCACAGTACCAACTGTGAAGTAGCTCCACGTGCTTTAGTCCAACCAACCTTACTTACTTACTACATGAGTTTTCAGAGACTAGATCATATGCCTCTGGACCTGTAGAGGGTTGTGCGGTTAACTAACACAGCACACAGAGCTCTGGAAAGTGATACAATGCAGAGCCCAGTGTCCAAATATCACACTCCAGGTTAGTCTCAACACAACCATAGACTTACTTAAAATGTGTGTCTTCTGAATCTGGGCCAGACCAGAGAACGTGTTTAATGGCTCTGGACCTGGAGAATAGTCTACAGCTTCCTAACATAATGTACAAAGGTCACATTCCAGCTTAGCCTGCAATCTTCAGTCCAACACGGTATAGGCACAGCCTCCAAAGCTTTTGCCGAGGATACACTAGCCACTGTTAGCTGCTGTGTATAGACTAGCCGAAGAAAAAATATCAACGGTGTACAAGGATTATTCATTGAAGAATAAAATAGAATAAAACATTTTATAAAAAGGAAAAATATAGTTAGAAGTCTCCCAGCAGCACTGAGGAAAAGGTGTCCAATTTCCTAGGACACTAGCAAAAACCTGAAGAATGGCAGCTGGAGGCGGAGCTATACAGGTGCTGACTTAATGTCTTTTGTTTGCCAGTGTCCAAATCTCCTGAAGGCAGCAGCATAACCTCAAAGAATTACAATCTGTGTCCCTCAATGGATGACAAAGAAAATCTGTTTAAAGTTGAATTATGCTTTTCATATTCAAACTATTTATAAAATGTTCAAGCCGTTCTCTGCATTCTTATACTGCTCTCAAAAATCTACTAATAAATTTGTAGAAGCCTGGAAAAATGATAGATGTTTGCTCACATATAGAGACTGAGTGCCCTAAGGCAAATAGGCTCCGTTGCTACTGTAAACTTAAATCATTTTTAATTTGGCTTGTTTTACTGTAATGTGTTTGATGTACATGCTTCAGTACAGATGGTTAAAAAAACATGTTCCGTAGTGACCATCTGGATGAAGAATTACATGGAATGGTCCGAGAGAGAATTCATACTGCACCATCATTTATTTTGATTTCATACTCCATTACTTTTAACTGCAAAAAAAAGCAAGTGTCAGATATAAGATATGGTCTTGGTCAAGGCGTATTAAAGAGAGATTGTGTGTATATTCAATCACCACACCATTGATTACCTACTTCTAAAAATGCTAGTAGCTTGGCTGTCTTTAGATTCAATTATTTCTCCATAGCTGACCCAGTGCAACTATCTACATATTTGTAGAAGGTTGGTGACACAGAAAGCACACAAGTCTTGAATTAGCTTGACACTAGCATGTTAAGGAAAGGTCAGCAAGTACAAACGTCATTTAAAGTGAACTTGTATTGAGGAAATATGGAGACTGCCATTGCTGATCTCTTTTGAAAATGCTAGTTGATAGTTGATGTTGATCCAAAAACTACAATATGTTTTGTCAGTGTCTCAAAACAAGTATGCAGGTTGAGGTCAGAGACAACCAAGTATTGGATGCAAAGACAGCAAAACTTAGTATCAGGATCCCAGACCAAGAATGCAGATTGAGGTCAGAGACAGCCAGGTAACTAGCATTTTCAAAAGAGGTCAGCACTAGCAGCCCCCATATTTCCTTGTTTCAAAGTGTCCTTTCAACAGTTCACATGTCATTAGAGTGAAAGGTAAAGGAAGAACCATGCACAGGGTGTAGTAAAAAAAAAAGCCTGTATCCAGCAGCATATTGGAGTATGTTAGTGCTGCCATATGCATTGTGATTAAACTGGTGGATTATTATCATATTAACTAGTGACACAGAGAAAGATTAAGTCCTGTCAGGTTTTACTGCTATCCAGAACGCCACTAGAAACAATTTTCCTTCACTTCCTGTTCCGCTAATCACGGTTTCACCAGACCAAAAGTGAGGGAATGTCTGCAACAGGCCACAACAAAAAGCTGACAGGGGTTCAAACCCTTCCTGCTCTAATCAAAACTAAAAAAAAAAAAAAGTTTTGGGGGGACATACACATTAGGAATATATTAGGGTTTAGGGTAATACCCCAAACAGCCATCACTGAATATTTGTTATTTTTCAGCACTCACCACCTTTCCAGTTAGATTAGGCAATAGTACAGGAGGGGAAAATCAAGTAGGCTTTACAGTCAGCTTGAAGAACTCCAGGAGAAAAAATAATCTCTTAACCCCTGCATTGCTTGTTTTTTTCTAACAGACCCCTGATATTTCCCTTTTACAATTGAAAAAGAGATTGAGGACACAGAGTCCTCAATCTCTTTCTGCAGCACCTGTTATAAATGAACAGGAATCCTCTATACAGAGTGTTCCTTCTCATTCATTAACTTGTGGACATAGCATGTTTACCATATCCACAATTATGAATGAACAGGAAGTGATGAAGATCACTTCCCATTCATTCATAATTGAGTACAAACATACACCTACAACTCGTCTAGGTGCAGAAATAAAAAAAGTTATA
This sequence comes from Nanorana parkeri, assembly GCF_000935625.1. Taxonomy (NCBI): domain Eukaryota; kingdom Metazoa; phylum Chordata; class Amphibia; order Anura; family Dicroglossidae; genus Nanorana; species Nanorana parkeri. The sequence continues at coordinate 209,762 of NW_017306879.1, read as the reverse complement.
CTCACCTGATCCTCGGAGATGGCTGGCTGCTAGACCGGTCCTTCAAGCCTCTCTCTCCCTTTCTTCAAGCGGTCTAAGGTCCCTGAGTCATCGCATCCAATACACTGTGTATTGAGCGTGAGAACGTTGAGGGGCATACCATTGCTGTAGGACAGGAGGAGACAGGCTGGAGGGAGCCAACTGGCTGCAAGGTTCAGGTGAGTATAACTAGACAAAAATGAACACTTACTGTAACCCTTAGAGTGTGGGGTAGCTCCACTGCAAGTGTCAAGAATGTCTTTCTTACCAGAGTTCTTCTTTAAGGCTCTCTAATTATGGAGCTCTAAAACCTTATTTTCTTTATGAATGCTAGAGCTTCAAAGTAAGGCTGCTCTGCATTTAAAGCACAAAGGATCCACCCCCTCCCCCAACAAAAAAAAATCAGGACTTCATCTTAAGTGATGAAGGCACTGGAAGAGGATACTGGGACACATGCCATGTTTCCGTCAGCATTTAATCCTGCATTACAGGCACAAGAATACTTTAAAAATGCTTTTTGAATGTAATAATTGAAGGTAGATTTTGTTTCTAGGAAACATACTGGTAAAGAGAAACAAGAATTCTGGTAGAATTGTAAATAATTATAGAATGTGCACCACTTTCCTATAAAACCCAAAGGCAAGCAATAAAAACTATATATGATTTACGTACATATATGTTCTACCATACACTGTACTTATTATCCCATGCCTTTCCATCTTGTGAAAGTTTCTCCTTGCATAAACATTTACAGAATGATGCACATCTGGCTAAAAATTATTTACTTTTGTAGCTTCAATGTCATCATTGCATTTTTTTGTTTCAAGGTAGATGCAGCCACTTGCACTTCATGCATCAATGTGGTCCATGAAATAAACATCTTAATTAACATCTTCATTAAAATGGCATGAGCTGCAGAAAACAATAGTGTTTGAAAATAAGAAAGGAGCTAGAAACATATTGTTTTGTTCCGTCGGTTTGTTTTCTTAGAGATCATAGTCATTTTAATTAAATGTATTGTTTCTTGAGAGTTCTAGAGGAGCCATTCATATTTCCTGACATGATGCTACGTGTTTACAGATACTTCAGAAAACAGTAAATAACCCAGACATCTGCCTACAGTCTGTCAACTACAATTCTTTTTTTATTCTTTCTAGGAGTTAAGATAAGAGTCTATTTCAACTTCTGGCCATCACATTTTCCCCTATCGCAGTCACTGCAAATCTTACTGTTCATTAACTTTGCAAAAACACAATTCTCTTTGAAAGTTGTAAACTGTGGTTTGGAGTTCTGTTGTCGCTGTGTGTGCCCAGTAATGCTTTACAGCTTGCATTTGGTTCAGTAACAGAATTTTAGATTGAGACAGACAGGAGCATGTTTGAGAATATGGTCACATTTGTCTATAACTCGAGTCTCCTTAATTGTGCTTAAAGCAAAATTTAGGAAGGTTTGGTCACCGTGGTGCGAACTTGGGCTTCCAGACATGGATCCTAACATCTTTCAACTAGCATGAGACTGTCGGCAACTACTCCCCACTTATCTCGAGGTCGTCGCTCCTTCCCCTTTTGCTGTTTCCCCCTCTTTTGCCCTCCTACTCATCCATCCTTCATACCCAGTGTCTTTTACTCTGTGCCTCCTGGCTTTCTCTCCCTTCTTCCTTCTTGCTATCAATTCAATATTTACTGATATTCAACTTCAGTTACTATGCCTTCCCCAGAAGCACAAGCTTCGCCACAAGCCTACCTTTGTATGCTGGGATGTCGACGTAGTCAGTTTTACACTGCGCTTTCACACATGTCGGACCGTTGTCCGAGCACATATCTTATAATATGTTCAAGTGAGCTTCGATATCAAGCATGTTACGCACGTATGTACTTTGTAACCTATTCTTGAGCTACCTGACATTTTGTATGTTTTATTATGCTCAATAAAAAACAAAAC